>NC_066878.1:18278137-18328137 GCF_022985175.1 Labeo rohita
AAACCTAGAACACACAAACAAATCAAGCCTTTGAGAAACTCTTAAAGGGATAGTGCACCCAAAAATGAAAATTCTGTCAATAAAGGAGAAGTTCACTTCTAGAACAAAAATGTACAGATAATGTACTCACCCCCTTGTCATCCAAGATGTTCATGTCTTTCTTTCTTCAGTTGTAAAGAAATTGTTTTTTGAGGAAAACATTTCAGGATTTTTCTCCACATAATGGACTGATATGGTGCCCTGAGTTTGAACTTCCAAAATGCAGGCTTCAAACAATCCCAAATGCGGTTGTAAATGATCCCAGCTGA
Source organism: Labeo rohita (assembly GCF_022985175.1). NCBI lineage: Eukaryota > Metazoa > Chordata > Actinopteri > Cypriniformes > Cyprinidae > Labeo > Labeo rohita. The sequence continues at coordinate 18,278,446 of NC_066878.1, forward strand.
GGAAGAAGGGTCTTATGTAGCAAAACAATCATACTTTTTAAATGCTTTTTAATCTCAGCACTCGTCTTGAACCTTTGTTTTGGAAGTGGACTTCTCCTTTAATGCTGTCAGTATAATATTGAGTTTTGTTTGAGAAGCGTTTTCTCTGATGGATCTTTGCGTCTGCTGTGCATCTGTTAGTCAGTGTCGCATTAGGCCGTCAGAAGTTGAGTGAGGAAGTGGCGAAACTGTAGAAGTGAGACAAATGAGAATTATGTGAGGAAGAGTGAGAGATTGCGATGGATTTGTGGGAAGAGCGAATGACAACAGGAAGTCACATGGTCTCTAAGTTATACTTTGTAATCTCTCTATCCTTGTTGTTATCCTCCTCTCCCTCATTTGTGTCCCTGCAGGGTTGACCTAAAGTCAGCAGGAAGCACCCCTCCATCTTAAATATTGACAGTGCAGTTATTCGTTTATTGATGGCATCCATTCTCCCTATAGCGTATTCAGCGTTTTCCTGCGTTTTCCTGCACTGGTGGATCAACAAATGCGCGAAGCTGCACTTTCTCTCGCGTTTCCACTTTAACATAAGCCATTTTTTAATCAAGACACCTCTGTTGGTTCCAGGAAGACAAGTCAGCACTGAAGATGATGCTGTCAGTAAATGCACATCATTTTTAGAAGATGATGCGTGTTTGTTTGCATTGTGCTTATTGCAGCTAGTTCGCATTATACTGGCACCTTAAGTGTTTCTCCGCCTGCTTTGAACAGAGCGGGTTGTTAAGAAATTTATGCATCTGTTCATGACAAGTTTTCCTCAACATGGTGCTGTTGTAGGAGTGTTTTGAAGCACGTTTAATTTTCTAAATGACTTAAGTGCTCACACACCAGGAAAAACAAGTGAAAGGTTAAGAAGATGTGCTGTAGTTTTTTTACTTTTTTTTTTTTTTTTTTTTTTTTGTAGTCCGGTTGCTTCAAGAATTGGAAGGAAATGTGAAGTATTTGTTTTCTTCAGGGGGTTGTGTTTTCTGAGATGTGCCTGGATTTTCAGGAATTGTTTATTCTGTTTTACAGATTTATCAACAAACAAGACTTGTTTTGAAACGTGATTAGTTTCTTCGTTTTTTTGGCATTTTTGTTTAATTTAACGAAACCTTGTGAAGAAATGATCTTTTTTTTCTTAAAAATAAAAACAACAACAAAAAAGCTGTTATAAATATTATACATATTTTAAACCTCATGTCCACCAAAGCAATACCTTGAAAATGAAGAAAATGCAGAAAAAAAAGACTAATTATATTATAGTGAGGGTTTATTCTCTTCAGTGTTTAACAATTAATTGACAATGTAAAAAAGTAGTAGTTTTTACCTTTTTTACCAATATATTTAAAAACATTTTTTTAAAATATTTTTTTTAAATAATTATATTATTAGAGAGAGAATTATGTTATTATTAGATAGATAGATGGATTGAAAAAATTAACCCTAAACAATTACAAATAGTCAAGATATTGGGTCATTTTTTTTTTCTAATAAAAATAAATAAATCATTAGTTGTGCCCAATTAGATACGAATATTAAGATCAGATGTTCTATCAAGGTATTGTTATTTTTTACAAGCTATATTAATATTTTTCAGAAGGCCATGTGACAGAAAAGATACTGTATGGCGGTTAAGAGTTTTTCTCTGACCATTTTTATATTTTGCTTGAAACAACCATCATTACTAGATAATCAAGCTAACTAGTAATTTAAACTTTATTTTGTCTTTTCTTGCCATCTACAAATATTTTCATAATTTTAACAATTGTTTATTTTGAAATGCTCATGCTTGAACAGTCTTAGCTAAAAAATAACTATATTTGCAGCATTGTTGTTTTCTGCTGTGTTTCAGCAAAAGTATGAATCTATTTTTTTGTTCATTGTGTTTCTGCTTCTGTTTTTAGAATAACCGCTTCGTCCACAGCTAATAAAAAATAAAAATAAAACAAGTAGATAGAATAAAAAATGAATAGTGAACACTAGTGTTAGAGGGTCAAATGTATTTATCTTTTTTTAAATAAATAAATAGATATCAATTGAGTAGGGAAAAAAAATAAGAGAACACTAGTGGTACACTGTAAAAAACAATTTGTTGAGTCAACTTACAATAATTTGTAACCTGGCTGCCTTAAATTTTTAAGTTCAGTCAACTCAAAAGTTTATTAATCTTGAAATGTTAAATTATACTAAGTGACAGCTTAGATATTTGAGTTGAATCAACGTAAAATTTTAAGGCAGCCGGGTTACTTACCCATCTGTTAAGTTTAGCAAACACAAATATCTAAGTTGTTACTTAGTACAACTTAACATTTCAAGTTGACTAAACTTATTCGAGTTGACTGAACTTAAAATTTTAAGGCAGCAGGGTAACAAATTATTTTAAGCTTACTCAACAAATTGTGATTTTTATTTTTTACAGTGTAGAGGGTCATTTTTTATAATATGTAAAAAGAAAATAAGTCGAAATAATATAAAAAAATATAGAGTACGCTAGTGATAGAGGATAAGGTTTTCAAATAAACAAATAAAAACAAAAGTCGAAAGAATAGAAAAAGAATAGTGAATAATAGTGTTAGAGGGTCTTTTTTATAATTAATAAAAAGTCAAACGAATAGAAAAAAATAAAGAAAGCTAGTGATAGAGGGTAAAATCTTCAAATAAATAAAAAGTCAAAAGAGTAGAAAAAGAATAGAGAACACTAGTGTTAGAGGGGCAATTTTATTTATTAATTTCTTAAATAAAAAGAAAAAAATCGAAAGAATAGAAAAAAATAAGAGAACGCAACTTTAAATGCGGCTTTAAACGATGCCAAATGCAGTTGTAAACAATCCCAGCCAAGAAATAAGGGTGTTATCTAGCGAAACGATCAGTTATTTTAATAAAAATAATACAATTTATATACTTTTTAATGCCAAATGCTCATCTTGTCTTACTCTGCCTGGACTGTTTTTGTTCTGGTTCATGACAGTTAGTGTATGTCGAAAAACTCCCATCTCATGTTCTCCCTCAACTTCAAAATCGTCCTATATCGCTGTTTTTTTACCTTTTTTGTTAAGGGTGTTTGATCTTCTTTGCATGTTCACTTTGCAAATACTGTGTCAGTACTTCTGCAGGGATGTAGGATGATTTTGAATGATTTTTGAAGTTGAGGGAGAAAATACGATTGGAGTTTTTTTGACATACCCTAACTGTCTTGAACCACAATACACAGAGTTCAACGAGAGCAAGACAAGATGAGCGTTTGAGATTTAAAAGTATTTAAATTGTATTGTTTTTATTAAAATAACCAATCGTTACATTAGATAAGACCCTTCTACCTCAGCTGGGATCATTTACAACCGCATTTGGGATTGTTTGAAGCTGCATTTAAACTGCATTTTGGAAGGTCAAACTCGGGGCACCATATCAGTCCATTATATGGAGAAAAATCCTGAAATGTTTTCCTCAAAAAACATAATTTCTTTACGACTGAAGAAAGAAAGACATGAACATCTTGGATGACTCATTATATGTGAATCTTTGTTTTGGAAGTGGACTTCTCCTTTAATAAATAAAAAGAAAACAGCTCGATAAAAATAGAATAGATAGTGCTAGTGTTCGAGGGTCAACTGTAGATGTACTGTGGATTATTAATAAATATTCTGTTTACTTGGTTACAATACATAAAAATGTACTTCTTCAAAACCACATCTAACCAGATCTAAAAGGCATCTGCGTTTTAAACAAAATTTCTAAAAGTTTTTTTTTTTTTTCTTGATCCTAGACACCTATTTTTTTTTCCCTTTCATGTCACTCTGAATTATTCCTTGACAGCTCTTTTGAAGGTCTGTTTACTAAAGGTTAAAATGTGTAAAAACAAAAGACTTTTTTCTTTCATCTGTCTGTTTTTCCTTTCAGAACATCTTATTGTTGAGCACAAGAATAAAAAACGACGCATGACGGCCGTCTGCTGTCATTCAGCTCAGAGTGGATGTTTTGTTTACATGTATTTGAGCTGAAACCTTGACTTAACTAATGCAGAAATATAAATTAAACACTCAGTTATGAATTATACAACCACATCAGAAACCTCAGATTTTGCATGTGCATTCATGTGTGCTTCTGTTTGGCTGTATGTAAGACAGCAGAATGTCAGTCTGCAGATTTAAGTTCCTCTAGAACACACTAGTGAGGAATACATGAATATCTATGAACGGTTTATTCAAAAATTCTGTATTTCCTACTGTAAACACACACTCAAATATAGAGGTGTGTTGGGGTCACTATTAATATATTTAATAGGCTCTGAAGTAAACGTTTGGATGAGCAGTGGTGTTTAAACTCATGCGAGTGTCAACAAATGTAAGAATAACCCACCGCTAACCTAAACAGAACATTTCCTAGAGTCGCAGTTCCCAGACCGATGGTTTGCATGTTTGGAGCACCCAAATAACATCTGTTTACTGCACACACCCTAACCAGCATCCCGGGTGTTTTCTGTGGGAGCAGGTGCGGTTTGCAGTGTGTAAGATTCATTAAGTGGTCATCCAATAATCAGTGTGCAGAGAAGTGTGGCGCTGATCTGGCAACCTCATACTAATGAGATGCCATCCGCCATGCCAGTGCCTTTTGCCTGCAGGCCAGAATGCTTTTCCTTAGAGGAATCTGTTTGTAATGAGGAGGTGAAAATGCGAACACAAGCTCATTTTGAGATTTTAGGAGTCTCTGGATGGTAAATAAATGCCAGACTTGTAGAAAACGTCAGCTAGGCTCATTGAAAGACGCTTTCGTTTAATACCGGCTTGTATCTGTTGATTACCCTAGAGGAGAAATTAACGGTGTTCCTTAAAAGAATGAAGAAAGAGAAAATTAAAGCATGTAATTAGTAGTGCTGGGGCAAAGATATGATAGTAACCTGCTCCCCTCTTGCAATTTCTGTCTGTCTTCAGTTTGCTGGATGAAAACAGTGTTTTTCTTTACTAGCTCCCTGTTGTCTTAAGTCTCAGGTGGGTTGGTGTATTTTAATGAGTTTTGACACCAATTTATTTAAATGGATAGAAGAACTGAATATTTTAATGAATTATAATAAGGGGAGCTATTTTAAGGGTCTGATTCTGATTAACATCTGATTAACATCTTAAAATTATTATAATGTGGTTATTCTTCAATTATGTGCACTTTTGACCATTTCAAACATTACTTTTCAGAGATTTTCTGATATAAATATATATTAAGTAAGGAATACAAACAATTAAATTATATTTTAACACTTTTTTTATTGCACAAAATTTAGCTTGATTTTTCTTTCTTTCTTTTTTAAATTGAAATTGAAATAAACATCCAGTTATGTGGTGTTGTTTTTTTTTTTTCCCTTGTAGCAGTAAAAAAAAAAGTTACCTTTAAAATATGTATATGTTAACTGAAACAAATTGAAGTAAAATATAATCAAAACCTTAACATATTTTATTTCAGGCAGTATTTCTCATTTTCATTTGGTTTAATTTGATGTACTAAAATAACTACCAAAAACAATAGATATATTTAAAAACAACAAAAACTAATAAAAATGACAACCAACAAAATTACTAAAACTTTAAATCTTTAAAATTAACAATAAAGCATGTTTAAATTATAAAATCTAACAATTAAGTATTTTTTGCACAAATTAAAAAAGGAAACATTTGGTTTTCAAATTAAATTTATATTTTAAAGGAACATGCAGTTTATTTTTTTTTCTGTAGAAGTAGAAAAGCTTAACTTCTCTTAGTCAAGCTCAATTTCATTGCACAATTTAAAAAAGGATTTTTTTATTTAGCTTTTCTTTTTTCTTTTCTAGAAAAATTGAAGGAACTTCAAAAATGTTTTCTTTTCTAGTAGTAGTAACTAAAACCATAAAAAAACATTAAATAAATAATAATAAACATTTAGTTTAATTTGATTTACTAAAATAATTACAAAAATTATTGTTATATTTAAAATATAAGTATAAATAAAAAAAAACTATTAATTATATTTAATTTAAATGACAAACACAACAAAATGACCAAAACTTTACCTTCAAATTAACATGAAAGCATGAAATATTAACAAAAATGATAATAGTATCTCAATTATAACATAACACAGAATTACTCAAAATCACAAAAACTCAAAAAAAAAATTTCTCTCAAATTCATATCTTTGTTAGACTTGAATTTGTAAAACTGACCTCTGCATAACTACATAGCCAATTTTGTTACCTTCAGAGTTTTGCAAAAGAATATAGGTGTATGTGAATTAGTATGATTTGAAAATACCATGCACTGTTCAGATTCTTAGTTTTGCTGTTGAGATGCGAAACCAGAAATCATATTTGTGAAAAATATTAACAATAAATGTGATTCATAGTCTGTTGAGAAAGCTGCAAAGACAAATATCAATCTTACTTTCAATGGTAAATATGCATCCTAAAGGAGCAAAAACATGTTTAATCTTCCAGATTAAAGCACACTCATGGAATTATTTGTTTACTCTCCAAACTTTTAATCCTAGCAAATATACACTTATAAGTACTTTATTGCACACTTTGTTGAATGAGGTACAGTAGGGCTCGCTATTTCCTTTAAAAGCCTGGCAGTGATTGGAGGGTGTGAATTTCTTTTTATTTTCCCTATTATTCAGCAGTAAAGCGAGACTGTAATTGTTTGCAGGGCGGCAATGTCGCCGCAGGCTGTCTTCAGCAAGGCCAGCCTGTCCTGATGACAGAATCCAGTTAAAGCCACCTCTCGCTCATGCTCTCCTAATACCTCTATTATCTAAACGGCTAGAGGGAACCAGAAAATGATTAAAGGATTGACATCAGGCTGAAGGAAGGTGAAAGCGAAGGTCGGTCAAAGGGGCAGCGTTAGGAAATGCTTAACTTGTGCTTTTCACTTGTTTCTCACAAGTTAGAGGATGTGACCGTGTGTTATTTAATATGTAAGGAAATACTGTAATGATCAATGTTCAGTTGCAAACCAGACAGCGTTGAAGTTTGTATATGTGCGGCATTTAATGATCTGTCTAGTGAGTTGATAGTCATTTACGTGTTGAAATGTTTGTCAGTTTGGGGCTAACGATCTCTCTGAAAGGTCTGGTGTGGTACGTGGTGTGTTTTGTGCAGATTGTGACGCTGATAACGAGACAGTGACAGCAGGGCCGTCAGCGAGCAGACTGTGAATGTCTCTGTGTGGACACACTTCACTGAACATTATTACAGAAGATCTGCAGGGCTGCGTTTGAGCGTGCTGTAATTGCGCTGTGGCAGCGGCGTGGGGTCCCTCACGAGATACACTTGTTCATCTCTTAAAAGGATGTCAGACTAGAGGTTTGGTGCATAAAGGGACTTGGGAGATAAGCTGGGCCTTATTGAGCGACACTATTTCTTCCTGTTCAACGTTATCTTGGTTATGGATTATTGGGTAATATGTACATTAGGTGAGAGCGTTTTACATGATGTGCTAGAAGCAGAGCATGCAAATTACCTTGGTTTGTGGCCCTGTCCCTAACGACACATTTGATATGGGTTTGTGGTCTCGTGGCTTTGGCTCCCAGGTGTCCAATTTGTCATTTCAAGCATTTAGAACCACACACTTTTTTGTGCAGAAAAACTTCTGATGAACTTTTACTGGTCTGAAATTCCCAGCAGCCCATGTGCGTGGTAAAAACACGTTAGCAATCACAACACCCTAGCAACCATCCTAAAATCAATCAGTACACCTGGGCAGCAATACACTGCTGTTCAAAAACTTAGAGTCTGTGAGATTTTTAAAATGTTTCTGGAAGAAAAATGATGGAAAAATACAGTAAAAATGTAATATTTTGAAATGTTATTATAGTTTAAAATTACTGTTTTTTTATTTTAAATATATTGTGAATTGTAACTTATTTCTGTGATGCAAAGCTGAATTTTTAGCATCCATTACTCCAGTCTTCAGTGTCTCATGATCCTTCAGAAATCATTCTAATATACTGATTTGTTGCTCGAGAAACATTTATTATTATTATCAATATTATTTTTTTTTTTCATTTAAAATTTTCTTGACTCTATTTTAATGGTTAAATTCAATTTTAAAGCCTGTCTGATGAATTGAAATTATGAAACAATTTATTAAGTTTAACAAAAAATATTTTTTAAGGACTTATGAAATGTTTTATTACTTTTTTCTCAAATTTTTTTTTTTTTTTACCAAATTCTGTGTTTTCCATTAATTTTCTGGATTCCATTTTAATGGATTTCTTCAATTTCAATAATCAAAATCATCTGTATGTAATTGATTTATTTAAAAATATATTATTATTATTATTATATTAGTAGTAGTAGTAGTAGTAGTAGTAGTAGTAGTAGTAGTAGTAGTAGTAATATTTATTTAGTTATTTATTTTTCAGAAATAGCTACTGTCAAGTGTTATATACATTTTTCTGATAAATAAATTCTGATTTTTTTTATAGTAAATTTTCCTTAAAAATAATGTAATATATTGTAATATAATGATTATTATTATTATTAGTAGTAGTAGTAGTAGTAATATTTATTTAGGTATTTATTTTTCAGAAATAGCTACTGTCTAGTGTTATATTTTTCTGATAAATAAATTCTGATAATTTTTTTTATGGTAAATTTTCCTTAAAAATAATGTAATATATTTCTGTTACAGTTTCTTCAAGTTAAACCGAACTTTTATTTTGACGGGTTGCTGTGAAGACCTTTAAGTTTCAGTTTGTGTATGATAAAGAAACGATAAAATGCTCATGAAGTGACTTTCAGAGCAGTTGTAGAGATTGTTTGTGTTCATATCCTCGTATATTGGGGCGGCAGAGACTGAAAACACAGCGGGCGTCACGCTTGTGTAGTAAACAAAACCGCGTATCTGCGCTATTCATTCACACAGAGAGACACAGAATGTGCAGGATTCATATTTGAATAGTATTTTTGCTACTTAATATTCACAGACACTAGTCCATATCGCATTTTGATTTAAGTGTACTGACCTACTTTTGGACCATCTCAAATTTGTCAAATTCTGTGACATCCCACATTATACAGTAAATTCCATTTTTATGACTGAATTCTGCAATTCTGTCTGCATTTTCCACTACATGGAAATCATAGGGCCCTAATCTCTGCTGAATAAAAGCATAATTTTAAAACAAAACAAAAAATCTTGCTGACTCACCCAGCACCATTTAGAACACCTTAGCAATGACAAAAACCATTGCAACCTCATACCATCACATTTATCAACACTCAGTACACTTTAGCAACCACCTAATGCCCTAACAGCAGCATAGCATCTACCTAAAACACTACAGCACTTTACTTTCAAATACGACGGAGATCAGCTCTCTTCCCTCACTTTTTTTTTGAAAATCATTTTTTGGCCTGAACATTTTTTTTTTTTTTTTTTTTGAGTACATCTGTTCAGTTCCAAAAGCCGTAATCCAGAGAATGAAATTATATTCCAGGGAAATTGCATTAATACACGGAAGACATTTGGCCAGATAAGAAGGGATTAAGTGGAGTAAAAATTTACAGTTCAAAGTTTGGTCCACAAATTATGGTTATTGCCGCCACTCAAAACGATTCCGTTCAGATGACTTTCACATATAGCCATGTTTATCTTAAACAGTAGAAGCACTTTGCAAGATAAGCCTGATAAACAGGCCCAGATAAGTGCTCTATAAAACAAGTATACATGCGAACACTTCTCTGTGTTGGGAAATGAAGCAGCAGAACAACAACCCGCATCTCAGCAGTGTAGCAGCACCCAGATCATGAAATATGTATAACGTCCATATACTGCATTGCTCATTTTCAGACAAGGAGTCACCGATACCTCCTGAGGGAAGCGTGTGTAAGGGTTTGTGATGCTACACATTTAGTCCCTTGATTTCAATGCTGTTTATCTTGTGCACTAACCCTGCTAATAATAAAAATGTTGATTTAATTTATGAAGTCAGTAAACAAGTGTTTCAACAAAAATGCAAGGTTAATGTTTCAGCTAGTTAAGCACTTCCATTATAAATGGCTTTATGTAACTATGTTTTTACTTTAAAAATAAGGAACAAGTCAAAATAATTTTCAGTGCTAATCATCAGCATGTCACAAATGAGACATTTATGTAAAGCATACACTGATTGTTTGCATTTCTGTCAAAAAGATGTGTGTATATATATTTTTAAGGTGGTGTTCCCCAGGGCTATGTTCTCGGGCCGTTTGAGATTTACACACTTTGGGCATCAGGGAACTGCTTACAAGCTCTGGAATGGCATAACCACCACAAAAATTGCAGTTTAGACCATCTTAAAGCCTAAATTATACTAATTTTAGGGAAAAATGTAAGCGCTTTAACAAAAACAAAAGGTTCATGTTTCAGCTTTTTAAGCACTTCCATTGTAAGTGGCTTTATGTTGTCACATTTTTACTTAAAAATTGAGGAACGAATAACAATCATTTTCAGTCACAAATGGACCATCTGTGTAAATCATACACTGATTGCCTGTGTTTCTGTCAACAAGATGTATGTATATTCATTTTTAAGGTGGTGTTCCCCAGGGCTATGTTCTGGGGCCGTTTGAGATTTACACACTTGGGGCATCAGAGAGCTGCTCATGCACACCGTCACAGTCTGTTTGTGTCAATTTCATCACACATTCACATGCACGCACTCATCAAGATCATCTGCATTAGTCAACAGCTGTTGGTGGTCAGCTCAAGTCTATGCCTATGAGTTTATAATAAGCTTTTAAATGAAATAAAAATGTAGACTATACATGTAATTAATGTTGTTCTCTCTGTCTCACAGGTTTGGTGCAGTCGGGCGCAGCGGGGGGGCAGAGAGGCGAGCGCATGAGGAGAGGGCGTCCCGAGACCCCCGTCTCCACACTCCGCGCTCGCACACACACGTTCACGGACACACCGCGCCTAGCAACCCTCGAGCCGCCATGGTAAAAACCCCTCATCTTCTGTTTGTGTGGCTGGTTAAGTATCACACAAGGTTGATGTCTAAATTGTAAAATCTCTCTTACATGTGTTTCTGTCCAAACCGCTCTAATCTAAAACCAGCCGAGATGTGATCGAGAAAATGTGATGGGAGCTTGAGAGAAAGAGAGAAAAGGGGGGGAGGAGATCAGCGTTTGATTAATGGCCCTCACCTCCGGCTTGTGGGAGCAGGGTCTCATGGGAGTGTAGGGCTGTGCTGTTTGAATTATTAAAGTCTGAGAGTCGGGGGGAGGTTCATAAATAACCCAACGTAATGAGCGCCCTGCTAGCGTGAGCTCTAATGCTAACCCAGCTTTGCCGCCGCAGCCGGGGTGACCTTGGATATGCACACGCAAGCGCATACACGTATATACACTCAAGCGCTTTCCACTTCTCTCACTCTAGTGGCTTTCTGTGTCTTCTGCATCTGTATCTGTATTGATTTATTGTGCACATAACGAGGTGACCTTCCTGGTTTCACTCGACTTCCTGTCAAACTGTGGCCAAAGTGGCAGAGCACACAGATACGCACACACCCTGGCTGTGTGTCAGCATGAACCCTGCGCTATGCCAAAGAAAGGGACTTTCAGGGAAAAAAAAAATCCACATAGTGCTCTTATGCAACGAATGGCAGTCTGAAAATTAATGCACAATTCTGAGTATTGTGTTTTTGGTTTATAGGTAGGTTTTGTGTTTTGTGGTTGAGTTCTGTCGAGAGCATTTCCGATGAACATAATAGAAAATGATTTTGACTGATCCCTTAAAAAATAAGCAAAACATTTTGGACTTACAATGAAAGTGAAGGTGGCAACGCAATAATGCTAAAATGCATACATTGTATGTTAACTAATATATGTTATGATGAAAATTACCAGGTGTTTTTTTTCTGTGCAATATTTAATTTATGAAGTCAGTAAACAACTTTTTTTTTTTTTAGGGAAGATTTATTTATTTTTTTATTACATCTATTACATCTATTGTAAATGGCTTTATGTAACTGTTTTTACTTTAAAAATGAGGAACGAGTCAAAATAATTTTCAGTGCTAATCAGCAACATGTCATAAATGGGCTGATTGCTTGCATTTCTGTCAACAAGATGTGTGTGATATACATTTTTAAGGTGGTGTTCCCCTAGGCTCTGTTCTGGGGCCGTTTGAGATTTACACACTCTGGGCATCAAAGAGCTGCTTACAAGATCTGGAATGACATAATCACTACAAAAATTACAATTTAGACCATCATACGCCTAAATTATACTAATTTTAAGGGAATTTTAAAACAAAAATACAAGGTTCATGTTTCACGTTTTTAAGCACTTTACTTCCATTGTAAGTGGCTTTATGTAACCATATTTTTACTCTAAAAATGAGGAATGAGTCAGAATAATTTTTAGTGCTTATCAGCTTGTCGCAAATTGACCATCTATGTAAAGCATGCACTGACTGCTTGCATTTCTGTCAACAAGATGCGTGCATGTACATTTTTAAGGTGGTGTTCCCCAAGGCTATATTTTGGGGCCACTTGAGACTGACACACTTTGGGCATCAGAGAGCTGCTTACAAGCTCTGGAATTACATAATAATTGCAAAAATGAGCATCTTAAAGCCTAAATTATACTAATTTTAATTTAACAAAATTACTAGGTTAGTGTTTAAGCACTTTACTTCCATTGTAAATGGCTTTATGTAACCGTGTTTTTGCTTTAAAAATGTGGAATGATTCAAAATAATTTTCAATGCTAATCAGCAACATGTCACAAATTAACTATGTTAAGCATACATTGCTTGCATTTCTCTCAACAAGATATGTGTATATACATTTTCAAGGTGGTGTTCCCCAGGGCTGTGTTCTGGGGCCATTTGAGATTTACAAATTTACACATTTTGGACTTCAAAGTGTTTTTTAAAAAATACAACTTCATGTTTCAGCTTTAAGTAACCATGTTTTTACTTTTAAAATGAGTCAAATAATTTTCAGTGCTAATCATCAGCATGTCACAAATTGACTGTCTATGTAAAGCATACACTGATGCGCACAAGATGCGTGTATATAGATTTTGAAGGTGGTGTTCCCCAGGGCTAAATTCTGTGGCCGATTGAGATTTACACCCTTTGGGCATCAGAGAGCTGCTTACAAGCTCTGGAATGACCTAACCACTGCAAAAATGTCAATTTAGACCATCTTAAAGCCTAAATTATAGTAATTTTAGTGGAATATATAAGTTTTTTTTTTTTTTTTTTTTTTTAAACAAAAATACAAGGTTCATGTTTCAGCTATTTAAGCACTTCCATTGCAAGTGGTTTTACGTAACCATGTTTCTACTTTAAAATGAGGAACGAGTCAAAATTGTCAGTGCTGATTATCAGCATGTCACAAATGGACCATCTGTGTAAATCGCACAAAGATTGCTTGCATTTCTGTCAACAAAACGTGCATGTATATGTTTTTTAAGGTGGTGTTCCCCAGGGCTGTGTTCTAGGGCCTTTTGAGATTTGCACACTTTGACCATCAGAGAGCTGCTCATGCACACTGTCACAGTCTGTTTGTGTCAATCTCATTCACACATTCACATGCACACACTCATCAAGAAGACCTGCATCAGTCAACAGCTGTTTGTGGTCAGCTCATGTCTATGCCTATGAGTCTATAATAAGTAGCCGCAGAGCTTTGCAGATCATTGCCTGACTGGAAGACATTTTAATTAAGGGCGTGTAATTAATTTAATACTGAACACTGACCTCAAATGAGACACACAGAGATGACACATCATGCCAGGACCCCTCATGTGATTATTTAATCTGATCTGATAAGCAGAGCAGGAGCCATAAATACACATTATTACTAAATGCAAACCATATTAGAACACTGTTAATATTATTATTATTTTATTTATTTTTTTAAATAAGCAATGCCAAATCCACATGCCCGCTCAATTTTAATGGGCTTGATCTTTGTGCGTGCATGTCCATTCTGCTCCATTCAGTTGAGCCCTGTTTGTCTAAATACGTCCCCAGTGTGCCATTCGTTAAACTAGTGGTTTGATGAAACCCTCTGTTGCTTGATTGTACTTGATCTCTCTCTCTCACACACACACACTCACACACACACATGCATGCTTTCTTGTTCTTTCTCACTCTGTCCCAGGTTACACAAAACCATCCTAAATTATTGTGTTCAGGATTCCTTTTGGAACTTTGTCATAATTTGGAATACCTCCTAAAGGATCCTCTTAGAATCTGCTAAGAATCAAATAATGTCTTACTCAGTGAGAATCCAATTTTTCTGTTAACCTCTGATTAGTTCTTATTAAGATTCTCTGGGACTGGTTCAAATTACAATATAACAAGCCTGTGCTTTTCTGTAGGATTGAGCTCTCCCGTGGCCGAGAGAGCTCAACGCGCTGCAACTTAAGAAAACACATGCAAATAGAAAAAACGACAACAAATTAAGAAAACATCTTCATCAGTTCGACAACACACTACAAATCCTCGCAACGCAAACGCAAATACGGAATTGTGCTGCAAATTCTCACAACACAACCAAACACAGAAACGCCCTGCAAATAGCACAGACCACAACGGAAATGTTTCAGGGAGACCTCAAAAAGGTGACGAACCCAGCTGGGACCTGATCATTTGTTCAGTGGCTTTTGGTCAGAGTAGAGGTGTTGTCGGTGACTAAAAGGTGAGTTTTTTTTGTTTATTTTAACATCCTGATACAGTTTTTCTGAGAGTAACTCTAGCTAACATAGCATTAAAATAATGTTTCACAGTTAAGTGTGTACTTCGTCAGATTAGTTTAATAATATCCAAAAGACCAAGGAATCGTATGATCAGGATGTTAAAATAAACAATAAACTCACCTTTCAGTCACCGACAACACCTCTACTCTGACCAAAAGCCATTGAACAAATAATCAGGTCCCAGCTGGGTTCGTCACTCTTTGAGGTCCCCCTGAAACATTTCTGTTGTGGTCCGTGCTATTTGCAGCACGTTCCTGTGTTTGCAGTGCGTTTCTGTGTTTAGTTGTGTTGTGAGAATTTGCAGTGCATTTCCGTATTTGTGTTTGCGTTGCTTAAGTTGCAGGGCGTTGAGCTCTCTCGACAACCGTACTATAGCCATAATATGTCAATCTTTAGAGATGCTGTATCAATTTTTCAAAAGAAACCTTGAACTCAAGTCTTGATGGTATTTGCTACATGCAGTGTGTGTTTAAGTTAACATTTAAACAAATGCTTTTATTGTGTGTTCTTGTGAACGCACGTCGAAGACTGACACGGAAGAGAAGAAATCGAGGAAAGTGGTTATTTTTGTATCTTTGCCCACAGAAAGTATTCTCGTAGCTTCATAACATTACGGTTGAACCACTGATCTCACATGGACCGTTTTAATAATGTCCTTACTACCTTTCTGGGTCTTGAACATGTCAGTTGCATTGTTGTCTATGCAGGTCAGAAAACTCTCAGATTTCATCAACAATATCTTAATTTGTGTTCTGAAGATGAACAAAGGTCTCACGGGTTTGGAACGACATAAGAGTGAGGGATGAGAGTTTAAAGGGATAGTTCACCCAAAAAATTAATATTCTGTCATCATTTACTCACCCTATGGAAGTCAGTAGCCAGCGTCAACTGTTTGGTTGCCAACATTCTTCAAAATATCTTCATTTGTGTTCAACCGAAGAAAAGATACAGGTTTGAAACAACTTGAGGGTGATTAAATGACAATGGAATTTTCATTTTTTTGGTTGAATCCCTTTAAATAGTAGCATTATTACAAAATTGGTTTCAGTCTTTAAAAATAATGATTCAATTATTGTACTGCAATTTGTTTACTGTAGCAGCACAGTGTGTTTTACGAGTGTATCATTATCTGTGCGTACCTCACACATACTAAGCGTGTTTCAATGCTTGTCCATCCATTCCGCCTGTCTCTGGTGTGATGTGTGATTAAGATGCAGTCTCTCTGCTCCTCCTTAGCTATTTTACACTCTTTTACACTTCCCAGTATGTTTTACGGCCGCTCGCAGGCGGCCATTAGAAGCGCCTCATAAACCCTGCGCACTGCCTGTTAAATACTGGCCTGATGCCACGGAGAGGCCACTGTCACTGCCGCTAATGTGCAGATATGCATCTTTATATCCCAGACAGATCCCGAAAGGCCCCCGCACCCTCCCGCACCCTGATCCCGCACTCGCCCAGGCTGCCTTCAATGTCCTTAAACATGCATAGTTTGTCTAGCGATGTCAAAGTGCTCACTCTGCATCACGCTAATTGATCAACTCCGTTAAAGGTTGCAGCCTTCAAACATCAGCGCTTTGCACTCGACAAACAAGCCCGGCTGTCTGCTAGCAGCCGCCAGTGTAAAAATGTCACTCAGTGAACTCCGATTGAAACAAATGAATCTTGTTTTTCCTTTCTTGCTAGTTAAACAACAGCTGCCGTTGAGAAGATGGATGCGCGGTGTGGTTTTTATGTCTATATTGCGTGAAAGGTCACACCCCCCGGGGACTGCAGCGCTGCTGATGTAGCTTTGATACGCTATTGAGCAAGCCTGCTGTCGAACGGAGAAATGCTACAGGAAGAGCGACCCAATGAAAATGACGGCATTAGGGAATGGATCTGGTATTGAATAGAGCTGATATCAATGAGGTTCAGGCCTGTGAAGGATGATGAATGAGCTGATAGGAAGTTTTGATTGGCGGTACACGCATGCCTTTTTATATCTGTTATAGAGTTTTTCTGTATTTTGCTGCGTGCATCCAGGAAAGAGACTACAGAGACTAGCTTTCAACGCACAAAAATCTGAAGTGTTCTTTTTACATGTTTTTTTTAAAACAGTTCCGTTTGGTTGCGGCTTAAAATACTAGCAGTAAAACAGCTTGAAATGTGAAACAGCAACTGTGATGTGTCTTAATTTATGCATCAAAATATTATAATGCACAGTAAGAAACTGGACATTCATTTTGAGATTTGAGATACTGTTACAGCTCATGTTTTGTTTTATATATATATATATATATATATATTTAATGCTGGTTTTTTTCTATTCATTAAAAAAAATCCTGAAAAACGATCACAGTTTTCATATTAAGTGTTAAGGTCCAAATTTTGCATATTAAAGGGGTCATCGGATGCTAAGTTCACTTTTACATGTTGTTTGAACGTTAATGTGTGTTGGCAGTGTATGTACAAATCTACCCTATAATGATAAAAATCCATGCAGTGGTTTTTAATTAATCTGTAAAAATAATATCCCCCTTTTCAAATCGAGCCATTCTCAGATGCCTGTTGTTGTGGCGTCACACCCACAGAGGCCGCTCCCATGATAGTTGATTGACATGAGCGTCTTACCTCAGACGCGCCCTAAATCAGCTGTAACAGTCCAATAACTTTCCTTGTTTCGATGCAGGAGCAGGGATGTAAGTTAGACAAGAAAATATCCAATCACGCGATTGAGGTGTTTTGTTGCTGGATGTATTAATGAACATAGTGGTCGTCACTTACTCCCGACGTCTGAGCTGCTGAAGATGCAGTGCATTACGTTTGTTTGTGAAGGGAATGCACCTCCTGATCTACATAAATGTGTCTGTGTTCACACAAATCATTCATGATCCAGCTTCACTTACAGCAGAAGTGAATATAAGGGTTTTTTTCCCTAATAACGTGCTAGTTAGCAAGTTTTGTGGTTAAAGGTGTTAAATGCGGCTAAAGTAAACAGGCTCGTCACTCCACAGAGAGAGGATGGGGCGGGGCGGGCAGAGCTCATTTGCATTTAAAGGAACAATCTCTCAGAATGGGATGATTTTTGCAGAGCTGATTTTGACAAGGAAAAAAGGGTGTTGTTTTACACAACCATTGAGAATTTTTAACCAAAGTATATTATAGATTTTTCATTAAGACCCTAAAGAATCATATCGACTTCGATGACCCCTTTAAAGTATAAATACAAAAAATGATCCTCACTACTTGAAGACTTCATTTTGTTTTCCTTTTTTTTTTTTTTTGCAACAGATTAATTAATACGCATCGCACTTAGCGTGGATTTTTAGAATGATGAATACAAAAATCGTATCCAAAAATTTTCGCAAGTTTAAAAATAAATACAACCTAATGTTGTGTCAGTCACGTTTACACACTGCCTCTACTAACTTTCATCCAACATATGAAAAAATGTGTACAAAATTTTGCACCTTTGTGTAAGAACCATTAGTGTAAAATATTACGTATTTTCAACCAAAATAAGCTAAAATTGTGCTGAAAATTCAGCATTGCATCACAGGGATAATTTGTATTATAAAATTATCATATTCGAAAATTTGTCTGAAGTTTTTGCATGTTTAAAAATAAATACAACCTCATGTTTACGTCACATGTTGCCTCTGAAACTTTTGTCCGACATAAAAAGAATGGGAACGGGCTTAATTTTCTTAATATTTCATATCTAAAAATACGTATGAAAATTTCGGACCTTTGTGCAAGAAACTTTAGTGTAAAATATTAAGTATTTTCAACCGACATAAGCTGAAATGATGCTGAAAATTCAGCATTGCCTCACAGGAATAAATTACATTATAAAATATATTAAAATAGAAAACAGGTCATTTAAATTGGAATAATATTCCTTAATGTTACTGCATTTTTTGATTAAATAAATGCTCAATAAAGAATAAACATAATCTTACCAACCCCAAACTTTTTAACAGTAATGTACATTTAAATGTGTTAGGTGACGGCTAAGCTCACGTAAATGTAAAAAATAGGAGATTAAAAGAAAACGTTTAACTTCATAGAAATGCAATGTACATTTTTCAAAATTCTAAAACAGATGATATGTAATGCAGTGGCCAAAGCTAAATGTGAGCTTCCTAAATGAAACAATTCCTTAGACTGAATCCAAGAATCACAGCTCTTTAACAAAGCAATGAGCTAAACAACCATTTCTTTTTGTTGCGTAGTTCTCTTTTTTTATTGTCTTTAAATTGATTGTTGAATGCAGTGAATTTATTATAAAAACAATGCTTTGATGGCTGAAAAGGTATGAATATGAAATCTTAACTTTTAAGTGAAAGAACTGCTGCTTTTCAGTGTCTACATGCTGCAGCTCTCTTACTCTGTAAATGCCATTGATTTCATTTGTTTCAAAATTTTATGCATCTTAACCATTTATGAAACTATGCTGTGTTTGCATTATCGCTGTAATTAACATTTGCATGCACTTTAACTAGGAGCAAATCACGTCACGAAAGATTAATTGCAGTAAGTGATGTTGATGAATTGTAGGAGACGGTAGAATCAGCTGTTTAGTAGCTGTTCTCTGGTGTACCTGTGTTTGATCGAACCCGTGACCTCTAATGCCAACAAAATGTATGCAGAACATCCTGCTTTAAAAGTTGAGTAAAATTAAAACCTATAAGAAATGTAATTACTTGAAATAAAATAAACTTTCATATATTAAAAAAATACATATAAGAAAACGAGCTGCCACTGTCATTGAGATACTACTGTAGTTTTTGTTAAGATTTTAAATTAGATTTTTTTATATTTTTGTTTTAAAGTTTACATTTGTACTAATTTTATGTGTTTTAGTTTTTTTTTAGTTTTAGTTGTTTTTAACATTTTCTTTTTTCTGAAATAAAATAAGCTAAAGTTTTTATTTTATTTTATATCAGGTAACATTTATTTATATATTATTTTATTTATTTTATATATGATAACAATATTTGTTTTTAGTTAACTGTGATGTTGGAATGCCAGTATGGAAGCCAAGATGCAAGTCTTATGTTTCGCAATTGACATTTTTCTTAGAATTGCGAGTTTTATATTCACAATTGGGACTTTTTAAAAAAAATGTGAGTCTTTATATTTTGCAATTTACTTTTTTCTCTTAATTGCGAGTTTTGTATTTCGCAATTGTGACTTTTTTTCTCAGAATTGCAAGTTTTGTATTTCACAGTTGTGACTTTTTTCTTAGAATTGCGGGTTTTATTTTTTTGCAATTTACTTTTTTCTCAGAATTACGAGTTTTATATTTTGCAGTTGTGACATTTTTCTTAGAATTGCGAGTTTTATATTCTGCAGGGTTTTTTTTCATCTTAGAATTGCTTTTTTTTTCAGTGTACTTTTTTCGATGAGTTTTGTATTTCACAATTTACTTAGCGCAATTTTGACTTTTCGCAATTGACTTGCAGTTGAGTGTATATCACACAATTGTGACTTTTTTTCTCAGAATTTCAGAATTGCAAGTTTATATCTCTGAGAAAAGTCAGAATTGTGAGAAATATTTGCAATTTTAGATTCTGTGGCAGAAACGGCCATCAATAATGATGACTGTCAGTGATACTAAAATAACACTGTTATGTAGTTAGTTGCATTTGATTCTTTTTCATTTAGCATTATATCACGTCCCACCAGTTAAGAAGCGCCACCTTGAATGCTAACGCAGGAAATGAGGATTGGGTGGTTATTAGATCTATTTGTGAAGTGGGGGATGTTACATGAGAGACTGACGGGGGCTGATGAAAGCCTGAAGGATTGTGGGTAAGCGGGAGCGAGAGGGCTTCATGTCTGATTAGAAGAGGTTGTCGGGTGACTGTCACCGAGCTCAAATTGATTTCCACATACGAGGATGATGTCAAACACGCTGACGCTCACAGACACAGGTTAATACGGCACGTCCCAGTCTGATGGCGTGTTCCCGGTGGGTCGGGTGTGACGTATGTCTTTGGATACACACACGTGAACCTCATTCTGTGAACTCTGTAGATGTTACTTCTCTAGACATTTGTTTTGCCATCAAGGCAAGCAGAGGTGAGTTTGATTGATTAAAGTTTAATCCGCCGCTGAATGCTTCGCTCTAACCTTGCACGTCTGTCTCACACACGCACTTTACTTTTGGAGACAAATTGAAGAAGTCAGCCAAGGTGATCTTCAGGAGTTGTTAACATAGCAGAGCATGTGTGTTTGCGTCAAACTCTGCTTCATCAGTGGTACTGGTGTATTTATTGCATCTACAAGTTCACAAAGTTATGTATTGTTTCTTACTACATCGAATCAAGCTAACGTGTGTTTTTTTTCTCTGTCCAGAGGTCCATTCGGTCATTCGGGAATGATGACCGTCACGTCATGGCCAAGCACTCCACCATCTACCCTTCCTCTGAGGACCTGGAGGCGGTGCAGAGCCTCGTCTCCACCGTGGAGTGCGCTCTGAAACACGTGTCTGATTGGATGGACCAAACTCAAGCCAGCCAATCAAATCAATCGAATTCATCCAGCACACAGGAAGACACACCTGAGACAGAGGCCAGCGCGGACGAATCACCAGAAGGCAGCACAAAGTGAGTGCATCCGGGCAAAATAAACATCATTTATTGATTTATTGGCTCTACATATTGCATGTCGTTATTTCAAATCACACTCATGTTTTCTGTTGTCTGTCTCAGTGAGGACAGCAGCAGTAGTAGCAGTCCCAGTGAAGGACGGGTGTTGTGTGGCGTGATGAGGATCGGTCTGGTGGCCAAAGGCCTCCTGATTAAAGATGACATGGATCTGGAGCTGGTGCTCATGTGCCGAGAGAAACCCACCAAGACTCTGCTGTGCACCGTCTGTGACAACCTCCCGCTGCAGATCGAGGTGACAGCACACAATCACAAACCACACGATCTACCAAAATACACACTGACCACACAGCCTCCTCTACTGCAGGAGTTTTGATCTTTCATGGCTAAATATAAACCCAAAAGACATTTTCTTTTTACTGTTTGCATTTCGTCTGTTGAAGGACTGCACTGCGGTACACTGCAGCTAGTTTTCCCTGAAGAACAAGAGGCGCTTGCTAGCAATTGACCAGTTTGTGTCTGGATTTAATGTGTTGCTTGCTAAGAGTGAAGCATATTTTATATTAATGCACTTGTTAAAATATGCTTGTGAAACCGATTCGTATTAATGTTACCAAACGAGTCTTGCAATACTGTTGCGTTTTTTCCTAAAACAAGCTCAACGGCTTTTGAATTTCCGTTATTTGCAATACATAAATACAAATGACTACTACTACAAAAAGCAGTTTTGTTAATTAAAATTAAATTAGCATTTTAGATTAAGAACTTAATGAAAACTAACTGAAATAAAAAATAAACATTTATAAAATATGTATGTTTGTTGAAATACTAAAATTACTAAAACTGGAACAATCTAAATATTATATAAAGTTATGAAAATTATATATATTATAAATTATAAGTTATCTTATATTTATACATTTAGAATGTTATTATAAATATAAAATTATAAAATTTTAAATATGATATAAAAACAGAAACGATATAAAATGCACATTAGATTACTAAAAATGTAAATAATAAAAACAATTATATAACAAATCAATAATAAATAGTATAATAGATGTTAATAAATAAATTAAATAAATTAAATAACATTTATTTTAACTTGTGTATCAGTTTATGCAAATAAAATTTTTGGCTGTTTTAGTAATTAATTTAGTTTGTGGGACAAGAATGGGACATCTCTATGGGACAAGACAGGGGGTTTAAAAGCAGAAACCAAAAATGTAAAACTTGTATCTTTCCACATGAATTCTGGCATAAAAAAATCATTTTAGTTATAAATCTGTAATATTTTTATTGGTTCATGCAGGTGAACTTTTAAAACTTTTGAAAGGAATTTCCTCCATATAAGCAGTAGTTATGTAAATTTCTGGTTTCCCACCACTTTTTGTATGAAAAATGTTTATTTATTTACCTATTTTTACCTATTTTAAATGATCATAAGAGTATTCTGATGTAACTTTTACAAGGTCAGTCAGTGAGTCTCAGTGTTTAACATGCATCGTTTTGTGACTTGTATTTTATGTATTTTATTGTATTTTGTGATGCTGCTTTTTTGAATGTACAGTTGAAATCATAAGTTTACATACACTTTGCAGAATCTGCAAAATGTGAATTATTTTGCCAAAATAAGAGGGATCATACAAAATGCATGATACTTTTTTTTTAGAACTGACCTGAATAAGATGATAAATACATAAAAGACATTTACATATAGTCCACAAGAGAAAATAATAGTTGAATTTATAAAAATGACCCTGTACTTAATACTGTGTTGTTGCCTGAATGATCCACAGCTGTGTTTTTTTTTTTTTTTTTTTTTTTTTTGTTTAGTGATAGTTGTTCATGAGTCCCTTGTTTGTCCTGAACAGTTAAACTGCCTGCTGTTCTTCAGAAAAATCCTTCAGGTCCCACAAATTCTTTGGTTTTCCGTCATTTTTGTGTATTTGAACCCTTTCCAGCAATGACTATGATTTTGAGATCCATCTTTTCACACTGAGAACCACCGAGGGACTCATATGCAACTATTACAGAAGTACACAAAAAACACAGTTGTGGATCATTCAGGTGACAACACAGTATTAAGAATCAACTGTACGCAAACTTTTGAACAGGGGCAGTTTTATGCAATTTTATGCTTTTTGTATGATCCCTCTTATTTTGGTAAAATAATTAACATTTTGCCGATTCTGATGTCAACTTTTGACCTCAACTGTATTTTACACTGCTATAGTTATGAACTATTTGAGAAAAATTAAACTTTTCAGAATTCAATACCGAAAAACTGCAACATCCAAAACAGACCTGCTCTATTTATATTCATCATGTGTAATTAATATAAACCTGCCAGCAACCAGCTTCCCTAATTAGACACTCAGGACAGGCCGAGGGAACGGGGTGATCGGTGGTGACCCAGTCTGAGCCTCCCACCCACATGCACACAC
Source organism: Labeo rohita (assembly GCF_022985175.1). Taxonomy (NCBI): domain Eukaryota; kingdom Metazoa; phylum Chordata; class Actinopteri; order Cypriniformes; family Cyprinidae; genus Labeo; species Labeo rohita. The sequence continues at coordinate 18,302,234 of NC_066878.1, forward strand.
ACCAGACCCCAGACACAAATCCCATTAAAGCAGACTGTACTGCCAGCAGGTCAAGTCTCCATATAATGGATCTGTTCTTAATGGAATGGCAGTCGAATGCTTTCCCTTTCTCTACTTGCTTCCGCTTCTCTCTTTCTATCAGTCAGAGCCATTGCATCAGCGATTGAGTGATAGATGTGTACATTTCCTGTCTTGGCTCTGTGCTCAACCATGTGAACATATGAAGGAAATGTGTGGTATATAGCACTCTGTCCACACACACACACACATGGGTCAGTGCAGTGGGAGATGTAATTGATCTCTGGTTTACATGAAAAGAGCAGGCGGATTGAGAATGTGCGGCTGGAATTAATTGAATGGATTACAGAGCCGTCCCCCACATCAAACCGGATTACATTAAACATTAAAGCAAGCATCTGCGCTGTCTAGGTCCCACCTCATAATCTGGTTTGTAAATGCATTGTGACCAGCTGTGGCCATGTGAATGCAATGACTTAACCTTTACATTCTTGTCCAGTTTGCTTTGAAGTAAATGCGTTCTTCATTTTAAACTCTGGAAACCCCACTGTATGATATTTGATGTGTACATTTCTAAGACCTTTAAATGATCAACATTCATTTAGCCTGTTGTTCACTATCTACTACACGTCTTCTGTCATCTGACTGGGCTGCACGATAAATCGCATGTGATTATATTGGATTGTATACATGAATTAATTAAATGCATACATACATATCTGACTGTTATTACATATGGCTTTACTGGGTTAATGCATTTATTTATTTATGCTTATTTATTTTAATTAAAAAAAAGCCATAATTTAATTTTAAATGATTATTCCTTCCTTTTTCTGGTTGCTAGAATTAAGCAGGATGATGTTGCTACTTAAATGAATTCTTTATTTTAATTTGATTTTAATTTCACGTTCTAATTTCAGACTGGAAGCCCGTTTCCGCTGAGTTTATATCTCACAATTGTGACTTTGTTTCCTAGAATTGCATGTTGTAAACTCAAAGTTGTGCGTTATAAAATAAGAATTGCCTGACATAAACTTGCAATTGCGAGAAATAAAGTACAAATTCTGTGAAATAATGTCAGAATTGCGGGTTTAAAACTCTGAGTTGTTACTTTTTTCTCAGAATTGTGAGCTTATATCTTGTAGTTGACTTCTTTTTTTCTTAGAATTGCGAATTTATATCTGTACTCAATGTAATTCACAATTGCTGTATAATATCTGCGACCATATCAGTCATTTTTCCCCTCAGAATTGGACTTCAACTCAGTTGCGAGAATAAAGTCTGAACTACAAGTTTATAACCCAATATTCTGACTTTATTTCATGCTATTCTGACTTTACAAATCAAAATTGTCACTTTATGTCTTGCAATTGTCATTTTCTTGAAGTTAATTGTGACTTCAAGTTTATATCTCACAATTCTTACTTTATAACTCACAATTGCTGTATTATATGCAATTCTGAGACCATATCAGTCATGTGAGTTATAAAGTCAGAATTATGAATTTATATCCCATAATTCATATTCCCATAATTTCTCGCTATTCTGACTTTATAACTCAAACTTGTAAGTTTATATCTCACAATTGCAAGAAAAATTGTGAGATAAAAAGTAAAAATGGTAAAAATTACCATTTTTTTTTTTTTTTTTTATTCAGTGGCAGAAACGGTCCTCCATACAGAAAAGAATGCTTTTGCAGCTTTGTGTCAATAGGCAGTCAAGGTTTAAAGAGGGAATTCTGGGTTTTATAATGTTACTACATTGGGGCTGTCATGTTTTCACAATTTCACCACATGATTATAATGGCCAAAATAATTTACAATAATATTACTAGGATATCTATAGAAGCTTTGCAAACAAGTCTGTTGTCAACCACTGATAAGATGCAACATCGCCACCTACTACATATGCTAGAGTGAACCATTAATAGCGCTTGATTATATTTTCATATGCAGGGCTCAACGCTAAGGATTTTTTTCTACTGGCCTAGTCGGGCAAGTGGTTCAAATTTTTACTTTCCCAGCCAAAATTTCCACTGGTCCTACCACAAAAAGCAAAAAAAAAAATTGCTGTTATGATTGTTGTTGACCCATGTTATCTTTTATTTTTATAAATAAGCTTATATGACATAAAAATTTTACATACCGATTACATTGTACAGTTCACGATTCCAATTTGATATCACAGCAAAACCTACTAGCCTAACAAATGTAAAATTCAAACATTACTTGTTTGTTCAAAAATTATTTTATTACAAATGAAAAGATGCTTTAGGGAAAAACAGCAGATGGACTGAATGAACGCAACTTTATGGAATAATAATACAGTTTCCCTGGTTACCGCTGTAAACAAAGCAGCGCTGCGCTTATGAGCGCAACTTTAAATGCATTATACAGAGGCAAATGAAAAGAAAATGTTGTGTAAACATTTCTTAAAACAGTCAGTTCCCCTCAGAGATACATTCATATAAACCCCATTTCAATATTTTGATAATATTCCAATATTTTGCGCATTGTGAACTGTGATCTTGCTCTGCCTGCCACAGTGTTTTTTCCTCTTTGCGTTCGTCTTCAGCGTCTCTGGCCTCTGTTAACGGATGTTTAAAGAGTTTATAATATTTCCACACGCATGACATTTTGAAAAATGATTGCTTGCAGTTTGTGTACAAGCTCGGAACAGAGATCGGTTGAAATATGTCTGGTCGATCGGTGCATCTGTACTCTACTGTATAAATATATATTAATCATTGTTAAAGCTAAAAAGTTACTCGTCAAGACAGGTATTTTGACATACTTTTGTAGGCTATCTGTCCGTCAGAGACGCGTCTCTGTGATCGCTTGAAATTTTAAAAGAACAAGGCTTTAAAACGTGTACAAATTATTAAAATTTCATGACGACGCGGCAGTGGCCCAATCGGGCCAGTGACAGATTCGTCAACTGTCCCGAGCGTCTTTCACGCTGGCTCCGGGCCATCGGGCACTCCTTATTGTCGAGCCCTGATGTGTTCTTTTAACATATTAATGTTTCATTTTCTCAAATACTATGGTTATCGTCGATACCAGTTATATACCCTAGAAACCCTAGTCTACATAGTATACCAAATAATATATTGTGGTAGTGGGTCACGAGTAATAGGCCGCTTCAGTCCTGGGGGGCACACATGCTTTACATATATTTGGCGCCACCTATTGTTTCAGGTGTATAACTGACATGTAAAAATCTAGACCAACCCTGTTCCTGGAGATCTACCTTCCTGCAGAGTTTAGTTCCAACCCTGATCAAACACACCCATCTGTAATTACCAAGTGCTCCTTCAGATCCTAGTTAGTTGGTTCAGGTGTGTTTGATCAGGGTTGGAGCTAAACTCTGCAGGAAGGTCATTCTCTAGGACTAAGGTTGAGCCCTGGTCTAGACCCTGACTATAAGACGATCCCATTTTCTTTTTCAGATGTAGCCTATTTCCATGAAAAAACAGTCTTATATTCAATACAGTATGGTAAATGGGTCACAGCTATACACTAGTACAGCCAAGGACAAGATGATTCATTCTGTGTCCTCATTGTATGTTTTTTGACCTCTGACCCCTACAGAAGTTGACAGAGGAGAAGTATGAGGTACAGAGCTCTATCCCCGAGGCCGCCATCTTGGTCCGCACTATGGCCGAACCCAAACTCACGCTGAAGGTGACGCTCACCTCCCCGCAGATACGAGATGACGGCGAGACGGAGGAGCAAGGTTTGTGCCTGCATGTGACCAACGTTTTCCTTTCATTTGCGGAACATCAGGTGAGGGAGGGGATGGATGAATGTGTTTGTGTGTGAGTGTGTGTTAGTAATGCTCCATTAGAGGAAAGAGCTTTCATCTCTTCCTTACTTTGCATCCAGAACACTCTCTCAAGACCACACACACGGTTGGACTCATCTCACAGTCAAAACACACACGCGCAGAGCTGATTCAGCAGCATGTCGAGTGGTCTTCATGCTGTCAGACTCTTGACCCGCAGGGCCACTTACGGGAGGTGCTGTAAAAAGAGCGGGAGGAGCGTAAGAAAGATAAAAGACACAGAATTTCTTTTAAAGACAACCGTTTGGTTGTGTAATGGGACGTTATGGAGCGAAACCAAACAATGTAGGGTGGGATGTTCATCCATATTACATGCTTAATGCAGTAAGAGCAGCCCAGTGTATTTTGGGTACAAATGGGTACAAAGCTGTTTTCATGCCTTTCATCTGTCAGTTAAAAGGATAGTTTACTGATAAATGAAAAACCTGTCTTTATTTACTCAACTTGACATGAGGGTGAATAAATGATGACAGAATGTTAATTTTAAATCACACTGCTTCTTTCTCACTCTTTTTTTTCTCTCCTAACATTAATATTAAGGGGAGACACTGCGGCAAAAAAAAAATGCACCTGTCAAGTTTGAGATTTTGGGATTTTTGGGTTTTCATAAAGTGTTTTTTCAGACTGATGGAAAAAAAAAAAAAAACATCCAAAAGATACTGTTAAGTGTTTATTTATAACAATTTATCTATTTGTGTCAATAGTTTTTAATTACAATACACATTTTTAAAGGCTGTTTTCTCAAAATGAGTTTTTTCTCCTAAACTTAGCCATAAATCTCAACTTCAGTACCACTTACGCACACCAAACTTTACATTTTAATTCCTGTCTGTGTCCTAGAGGTTTTTACAGAGGGATTTGTTCATATATAATATGCTTGATTATATACATTTTATTCCCCTCAAAATTGTGAAAATATATTGTTTTATGAAATATGGAGTGAGCCAAAATTCCCTCTGTGAAAACATTTGACTCTAATGTGTAAAAAAAAAATTAAGAATTTTATAACTGGCTTCATCCAGTGTTTAGATTTTTGTACTAGAATGTTATGCAAATTAGTGCATATTTTATTAAATAATACCTAATTTGCATATTTAAACCTAACACTTTAGAAAACTTGTATTATAAAAACCGTTTGCAATTATCAATCAATCAACCTGGGTAAGTAAAGCGGTAACTCTTAGTTCATTTTTTTACCCTATTTACCAGCAGTGTCTCGCCTTGAAGTGTTAAGTCAAGTCAGATTCAGTTTCCCGTTGGTTATTATTGATGCAGAGGCTCTTGATCTCCAAACACATAAGTGAAGTCAAGATTCTACAGTGTTATTGTAGTTTCTGGTGCCGTGACCCATGGCTGAAGTGGTTGTATCTTTAAAGGCCTGCGTATAGACTCTAACAATTAGAGATGCAGTGATGCGAAACATGCAGTTTCTTTCCCTCGCTGTCTCCCTCACACACGTACACACTCTCATGCAAATTCTGTTGCTCTATGCAAATATGCAAATGTGTTGCCAATGAATTGAAAGGGTGCAGCCCTGCTGAACATGCTTGAGCGCTCATCCGTTACAGTGACAGTAGCAAACCTCAATACTTAGAGGACGATATTTTCCTAGATGTGTTATTAACAGGGCCTTCATGGAACTCCATAAAAAGTACCACAGATTTCTGCAGTATTTAACTGTTTTGAACACTTTGCCATATTTAATTCATTCTGCAGATTTTAACCTAAAATCAGATTCCAGATTTTGTCTGGGCTTAAAGGAGAAGTCCACTTCCGAAACAAAGATTTACAGATAATGTACTCACCCCCTTGTCATCCAAGATGTTCATGTCTTTCTTTCTTCAGCCGTAAAGAAATTGTTATATAGTGGACTTCTGTGCCCCGAGTTTGAACTTCCAAAATACAGTTTAAATGCGGCTTCAAATGATCTCAAATGCAGTTGTAAACAATCCCAGCCGAGGAAGAAGGGTCTTATCTAGTGTAACAATTGGTTATTTTCATAAAAAATAATACAATTTATATACTTTTTAAATGTCAAACGCTCGTCTTGTCTTACTCTGCCTGAACTGTTTTTGTTCCGGTTCATGACAGTTAGTGTATGTCGAAAAACTCCCATCTCACGTTCTCCCTCAACTTCAAAATCATCCTATATCGCTGTTTTACCTTTTTTGTTAAGGGTGTTTGATTTTGTATCTTGCGTGTTTATTTTGCAAAGACTGGGTCAGTACTTCTGCAGTGATGTAGGATGATTTTGAAATGATTTTTGGGAGAAAATATGATTAAGTTTAGTTTTGATTGAGATTAGTTTTTCGACATACCCTGTCTTGAACCAGAATACACAGAGTTCAGGGAGAGCAAGACAAGATGAGATTTGATATTTAAGTATTTAAATAGTATATTTTTTTAATGAAAATAACAGATCGTTTCACTAGATAAGACCCTTCTTCCTTGGCTGGGATCGTTTGAAGCATTTAAACTGCATTTTGGAAGTTCAAAATCGGGGGAATCATGTCAGTCCATTATATGGAGAAAAATCCTGAAATGTTTTTCTCAAAAAACATAATTTCATAATTTCTTTACGACTGAAGAAAGAAAGACATGTACATCTTGGATGACAAGGGGGTGTGTACATTATATGTGAATCTTTGTTTTGGAAGTGGGCTTATGACTTAAAAAAACTAAAAAACTATAATGGCCAATATTTGGCCATTTTGAACTTCATTGGCTCACCTATGATGTTAATGATAATGATACGTTTTTTAAGCATTTTAATGTATTTCAAGTAAATACTTGTAAATATAAAGTAAATATCTCTATTTAATATGGAAGCTCGTTTCCGCCCCTTAAGAAAACTTTTTAAAAAGGTAATTGCCTTTTTTTTTTTTTTTTTTTTTATCTCACAATTCTGATCTTTTTTTCTCAGAATTGTGAGATATAAACTCGCAGTTGCAAGTTATAAAGTAAGAATTGTGAAATATAAACTCAAAATTCTAAATTTATATCTCAAATTCTGACTTTTTTTCTCAAACTCAAAATTCTTAGTTTTTTCTTAGAATTGCAAGATACAAATTCTGAGGTAAAAAGGCACAATTGTGAAATGTAATCTCGCAATTCTGAGGAAAAAAAAAAAGTCAAAATTGTGAGTTTATATCCCACAATTCTGACTTTATAATTCACAGTGGCGAGTTTGTCTCACAATTCTGAGAAAAAAGTTGTAATAAGATGCAATCTCGCAATTGTGAAAAACTCAGAATTGTGAAATAAAAAGTCGCATTTACCTTTTTGATGATTTTTATTCAGTGGTGGAAATGGACTTCCATAATTTATTGATATCAGCATTGGGAAAAGAATGATTTCAGATGACTTCTAGTTATTTTTATGATTTTTTCATATATTTTAATTAATTAATTAAGTTATTTATTTATTTATTTTTTGAAGCATCAACTTGATTTTTATGTCTTATATTACTTGAACATCTATATTACTGCCTTTAAACTTAAGGTTTGAAATGTATCATGATAATTATCTATATCGACTGATATGAAAAATCGTGATACTAGTTTGAAGAATGTGAATAACCAAACAGTTCATAGTCTCCATTGACTTCCATAGTATTTTTCCATACTATTGAAGTCAATAGGGACCCAGCATCTGAGTAAATGATGACAGTATTTTTATTTTTGGGTGCACTTGAAGGCCAATATGCCTTAATCTCATTCTCTTTGACACATACACACTCATTTTCCTATGGGTTTGCTCACACCGCCATCCTCTTTGACGTAGATTGTTAGAAGCAGGGGGAGGAAAATGAAAGAATGTATCGGGGTTGAGGAATCAATACCTGTGGCAGCACACACCTCATCCATCTAGCAGATGTGTCAGATGTGGACACTGCCCCTGGAGTGAGGGATGACAGATGACAGGAGGGAGGGAGAGACGGAGCGATGGGTTGTAGATCACGACAGGAGCACCTCGTATTTTCCTCACCGGGTCAAGGGCCCTGTCCCGTTGAGAAACGGCTCAATCTCAGGACTGGCCGTACTCATCAGCTCGCGCACAGACACACACGTGCATAAATGACACTGACACACACACAGACACAACAATGTAATATTAGAACATGGCTGGATTGTATTTCACCACATAAAATCAAAAGAGAAATGAGAAACCATGTTCTTTTTTTTTTTTTTAGTATCATCAATATTTTACATTGTGACGCTGTTTTATGATGTTTAAGCACATTTTACCCCCAAGTTTTTCTTACCGTAATGCATAAAAATTATATTCTTATTACAGTGCATTATTTTTAAGTAAACATTAATGCCTGAATTAGTTTATTTAAATAAAGAAGCATTGTATTACACTTTACAATAAGGTTCCATTAGTCCATGTTAATGTATTAACAAACATGAACAAACAATGAACAATACACTTATTACAGTATTTATTAATCTTTTTTTATTGTTAGTTAATGAAAACACAGTTGTTCATCGTTTGTTCATGTTAATTCACAGTGCATTAACTAATGTTAACAAGAGCTTGTGTGTTTTTTTATTATTTTTAATGCATTAATAAATGCATTAAGATTAATAAATGCTGTGGAAGTATTGTTCATTTTTAGTTCATTAACTAAAGTAGTTTACTAATGTTAACGAATCGACCTTATTGTAAATTGTTACCATTTTTTAAAACTTTTTTTTTTTTTGAATACAGTAACAGGAATCACACTTGAGGTCATGAATTTTATTTTATTTTATTTTATTTATTTTTTTAAATTGCAAAAGTTTAATAGCCCTAAAATAGGCTTTATTTTTATCATGCAACTGAAATATTTTTTTATTTAGTTTAATTTAATTTAATGTAAAAAATTATTTTATTTCATTTATACGTGCAAATACTGAATAGTCCTAAAATAGGCTTCATTTTCATCATGCAATTGAATTAAATATTTTTATTTTATTTTATTTTATTTTAAATATTTTATACAGTAGGTTCCAACTGTCTGTATTGCAAATCAGGCATTTGTTAATTTTTCAGTTAATTCTTTCTTTCTTTCTTTCTTTCTTTCTTTCTTTCTTTCTTTCTTTTTCTTTCCTTTCTTTTATTATTTAAATAAAGAAGCTTTGTTTTTTTTGTTTTTTTTGAAACAGTGACAGTGTTACAGTTCAAAACCCGAATAGCCTTAAAAATAGGCTTAATTTTCTTTGTCCTGTTTTATTTTATTTTATTTTATTTTATTTTATTTTAAGTATTTTATACAGTAGGTTCCAACTGTCTGTATTGCAAATCAGGCATTTGTAAATTTTTTAGTTCTTTCTTTCTTTCTTTTTTTTTCTTTCTTTTTTTATTTAAATAAAGAAGCTTTGTATTTTTTTTTTTTTTTTTTTTTTGAAACAGTGACATTGTTACAGTTCAAAACCAGAATAGCCCTAAAATTAGGCTTAATTTTCTTTCTGTTTTGTTTTATTTTATTTTATTTTATTTTAACAAAATATTTTCAAAAACATAAAGATGCAATTAACTTAACTCTCAGACTCTGGGATGCAGACATGTTTTCCCCCTGTGTTTGTGTGCTGTAGATTTGTATGATTCGATTAGGAATGAACTAAAGCATTTGTCTCATTTTGAGTGTAAGTTTGTGGGGTAATAAATGATGGATTGATGTTGGTTTTTGCGGTATGTGTGTGTGTCATTGATTGGAGGGTGGGCTAAACCTTTCTATCACTCTGACAGATCTTCCTCTTTAACCATCCTCAGCTGGGCTGCTCTGATTAAAATCCAGAGAGGAATTATGAAAGAGTAATGCTTCAGTTATCGTCATATAATCTCTAAATAACCCCTCATGATTAATACCCCGTACACCTGCATGCCTCGTCCTGGATTTACACTGCGGCAGCCTTTTTTTCCTTTCTTTTATCCATTTGTTTATCTGCAGAGGAACACGGTGTGATGGTCTCACTGGTACAGTACATACAGGCTCACCTACAGAGCCAATGAAGGAAAAAAAAACAAAAACACACAAGTTAAAGAATGAACCTTGTGTATTGTTTGGGTGGGAGAGATGAAGAAAAATGTTCTGACAGCTCAGATTGTGAGTGTGTGTCGTGTGCGAGCGATCTCTTCTCTTGTTGTGACTGGTCTATAACAAAACCCACTGCATGTCTTCATTATTCCAGTGTCAATCCAAGCACAAACTGGCACTGATTCGCAGAAGTTGTTAGCGTGTGTCGCTGCTTTTGACGTTAGCGCCTAACCAGACACGCCGCAGGAAATTAGAAAAATGTCTTTGTTCTTACTGAAATGCTCTAAGAAATGAAATCACAGCCAATCAGAAAGTATTTGACGTTTATATATACAGATGTTTCTTCAGATATTAGAAACTAAACTCTCTTCAAACATACTTTCACACTCTTAGTAGTTTTTGTCTGTTAATAATGTCTAACACACTGCTGTTTAAATGTTTTGGGGTCAGTGTTGTTGTTGATTCATTAAATTGGTTAAAAGTAACAAACATGTATAATATTACAAAAGATTTCTGTTTCCATTTTTTTCTATTTATTAAAGAATCCTGAAAAAAAATTTACAACTGTTTTGAAGTATGATAATAGCAAGAAATATTCAATTAGCAACAAATATGTATATTAGAATAATTTCTGAAGTATCATGTGACACTGATGAAATTGTACATTATTTTATAATATTTTTAAATAAAAAAAAACAGATTTAAGTTATATTATTTCACAATATTAATATTTTTACTGTGTTTTTGATGAATAAATACCATTAAAAATTTTACCAACCCCATTTTTTTTTAATTGTTTTTGCTAACTATTTTGTCTGAACCAAAAAATGTCATATCACCACATCTTAAATTATGGATTGTCATTTTTGAAACAGTAAAATTACTAATTAAATCATTAAAGTTTAAATAACAAAAAATGGGGTAAAATCTTATACCCCTTAATCTTGCTCATTTCATAGCTAGCATTTTATGTTAAAGGATAATATTTTTTTTTACTTTTGCATAGTTTGAAAAATAAAAATAATACATTTTGACTGTAAATCACACAGCATAAAATATTAAATAAATTATTCTAAGTTTTATTGCATTCTTCATACAAGTTGAAATTTGACATTTTAATTAAACTTGACAGTATTTTTAAAAAGACAGATTTAAATTGTAATAATATCTCACAATATTACTATTTTTACTTTTATATTTTGTTTATGTATTTGTTTTTGTTTTGTTTTTTTTACTTATATATTTTATTTTTGATTAAATAAGTGCAGCCTTGGTGAGCAGGAGAGACTTCTTTCAAATCATATTTTTTGAATGATAATACATTTTGACTGTTAATTACGCACCATAAATTATTAAACACATTTCCAACAGTTTTATTGCAGCCTAAAGTTAAAATGTGAATTTTTTAAAATTAAATGTTACATTATTTTAAAAAGACAGATTCAAATTGTAGTAATATCTCACAATATTATTATTCTTATTATACTTTTGATTAAATAAATGCAGCCTTGGTGAGCAGGAGAGACTTCTTTCAAAATAAACAAACAAATAAATAAAATATTTTTTTAAATAGAAAAATAGAAAGCTTGTATAATAAATAAAATTAATAAAAAAATTATAATTTAAAAGCTCAATTAATAAATAAAAGATAATAAATATTGCTAATTTTATAGCTAGCCTTTATGTATGTTAAATACAGGTAATATTTTCACCTTTGTATAGTTTCAAAAATAAAAACAATACTTTCAACTGTAGATTACACAAAATATTAAATAAATTTCCAAGAGCTTTACTGCAGCCTTCATACAACAAATTCGTTTCCATTAAAGGGGGAAAAAATCTATTGGTTTTCATAAAAATCAACGCTTTATGGCCATAAAAGTGATAGTTTGATAAACAGCATATTAAAATTACTTCTGAAGGTTCATGTTACACTGATGAAATTTTACATTTTATATATATAAAGTATAATTTTGATATGTTCACTTTTGCATAGCTTGAGAAATAAAAATAATACTTTTAACTATACATTACACACTATAAAATATTAAGTACTTTTCCAAGAGTTTTACTACAGACTTCATACAAATTTGTTTTCATTAATCAAAAATCAACAATTTATGGCCATAAAAGTTCCTGCCTCTGTGTGTTGTGATTTTTGACCAATCAGACTGCTCTGTGGGCGGAGCTATCCAGCATCACACCAAAAATAGTGACTGAAAATGTATTTTTTTTTTTCTTGTCACTTTTTTGCAGTTCATTAGGCCAAAACATGAACTCCCAGTACAGAGGATGCTGTATTACGGCGTGTCTGGTTAGGATAGTGTGTAACGCCAATTGAACGGCCTCATTCCGCCTTTTTCCAGGCTGGGTTTATCATTGCGTAACACTTGGCACATGCTAACACCTTTTGCGAATCCTTCCTCCAGTTTCCAGCCAGCCAAGGAGATGCACTGAGGTCTCATCTCTTTTGGATGCACTGGACCACCTAAGCCGATTGGCTTCCTCCTTTTCTCCTTCCTGCTGTGCCTTAACAGCCCCCTCCCTCATCACGTGTGCGTATGTGTGCGAGCGTGCGTGTCTACGCGTGTGTGATTTGATTTCCTGTCCCGTTCTTCTCACCGATAGAGAGCGTTGAGTCGAGCGAGCCGGCGGACCTGTTGGATACACAGAGGTGCCTGGTGGCGTTGGCCTCTCTGCGACATGCCAAATGGTTCCAGGTTGGCGCTCACTTCTTCTCATTGTTATTGTAGCCTTATGACCCAAAACTACATGCCATTGTCCTCGATTTCCTCCAGCTCTCCAAATGCTCGACACCTCATCACGAACGTTGACGTATCGTAAGGCTACAAAAGCAATTGTTACACTTTTTGGTTTTTCTTTTGCCTGTTTTTGTTTGTCCATAACCTGCTTGTCATCATGAAGGATTTGTCTAGTGCTTTCCTGCACCGTATCTTCCCTTCTCCCACCCCACCGACATAAGCCCCGCCTCCTCCTCCATCACATGGGCCACAACCGAACCACAACACACACCTCCACACTCACACATAGTCAAGATGTAGAGATTTAGGGGTTAGAGGTCGGGTTTGATTGTTGCTCTGTTCATTGGGCCATTCCCTCTGATTTCCTCAGGCTAGAGTTAACGGGCTGAAGTCGTGCGTGATCGTCTTACGAATACTGAGAGACATGTGCAATAGAGTCCCGGCGTGGGAACCTCTGAAAGGATGGGTGAGTATCAGACTTCTGATGCCTTCTGATATCATCATTAATACTACAGTGACGATACAGTGAAACTTTAGAGAACTCAGTCATGAATATGGAAATATGAATATATGAAAATTGGTTAAATATGTCTGTGAAAGTGTATTTTTAATCCCGAGACCCTTCTGTTGTATGTAGAAGTGCATCTTTACCTCATAGATTAAATATCTTGCTTACGAATATTAAATTTTCTATTAATAGTTTGAGGGAAAAAAAGTGATATTGACCTGTCAAGACTGAAATTGAAAAAAAAAGAATTTTCAGAAAGCGGATAAAAACGCAAAAAGTAACCCCAAGAGCTTCCATATTTTGAAAATTATTAATAAATTGAGCTGAAGTGTGTCATATCCAGTGGCTGAAAGGTCATACACTACCAGTCAAAAGTTTTTGCACAGTAAGATTTTTGACGTTTTTTAAAGAAGTCTCTTCTGCTTAACATGCCTGCATTTATTTGATCCAAAGTACAGTAAAAAAAAAAAAAAAAAAAAAACTGTAAAAATTGTTTTTGCTTTCTATTTGAATATATTTTCTGCTTTCTATTTGAATATATTTTAAAATGTATTTTATTCATGTGATCAAAGCTATGTTTTCAGCATCATTACTCCAGTCACATGATCCTTCAGAAATCATTATAATAAGCTGATTTGCTGTTCAAAAACATTTGCTATTATTATTATCAATATTTACAACAGTTTAGTACATTTTTAGCATCCATTGCTGAATAGAAAGATCAGCATTTATCTGAAATAAAAAATATTTTGTAACATTATACACTATACCATTCAAAAGCTAGAAGTTACTATATAAATATATATGTATATATGTATGTATATATATATATGTATATATGTATATATGTATGTATGTGTGTAGTATATATGCTTCTGAACTTTCTATTCATCAAAGAAACCTAAAATTCTATTATGTTTTCTGCATAATAATAAATGTTTTTTAGCAGTATAGCAGAATATTAGAATGATTTCTGAAGGATCATATGACTGGAGTAATGATGCTAAAAATTCAGCGTTAAAATCACAGGAATAAATTACATTTTAAAATATATTTAAATAGAAAACAGTTGTTTTAAATAGTAAAAATATTTCAAATATGTTTTGCTTAATGTGGATCAAATAAATGCAGGCTTGGTGAGCAGAATAGACTTATCTGAAAAAAAAATCTTACTGTTCAAAAACTTTTGACTGGTAGTGTATTAATTTTCAGTAAGCAGTGGAGGTAAATATGTCTGTATAAGTGTAATTTTAATTGCAAAACCCTTCTGTTGTGTGTAGAAATACATCACATTTTTAGCATTTGATCACATTTATTAATGTGATCAAAGCTAAATTTTCAGCATCATTACTCTAGTCTTCAGTGTCACATGATCCTTCAGAAATCATTCTGATATGCTGACATTTATTATTAAACATTTATTATTATTATTATTATTATCAATATTTAAAACAGTTTAGTACATTTTTTTAGCATTCTTTGATGAATAGAAAGGTCCAAAGTTCAGCATTTATCTGAAATAAAAACTTTTGTAACATTATACACTACCATTCAAAAGCTTGGAGTTAGTGTAATTTAGTTTTGTTTTGTTTGTATTGTTTGTATTTATTCAGAGAAATGCTTCTGAACTTTCTATTCATCAAAGAAACCTAAAATTCTACTCAGCGGTTTTCAAAAATAATAATAATAATAATAATAATAATAATGTTTATGAGCAGCAAATGACAATATTACAATGATTTCTGAAGGATCATGTGACTGGAGTAATGATGTTAAAAATTCAGCTTTGAAATTACAGGAATAAATTACATTTTAAAAGATATTCAAATAGAAAACCTAATTTTAAATAGTAAAAACATTTCAAATAATTTTTTTGCTGTAATTTAGAACAAATAAATGTAGCCTTGGTGAGACTTGACTTGAAAAACATTAAAGATCTTACTGTTCAAAACCTTTTGACTGGTAGTATACATATTAATTGTCAATATACACTGGAGTTAAATATGTCTGTATAAGTGTAATTTTAAACCCCAGACCCTTCTGCTGTGTGTGCAAATGCATCTTTACCTCATAGATGAAATATCTTGCTTAAACATATCTGAATTTGCTATTAATCGTTTTGAATTGAGCTGAAATGTCTCATATCTAGTGGCTTAGTGGTCATATACACAGTTATACATTATGCAGTAAATTATTACAATTTAAAATAACTGTTTTATCTATTAATATATTGTAAAAATGTAATTTATCGATGCAGTGCAAAGCTGAATTTTCAACATCAATACTTCAGTCCTCAGTGTCACATGATCCTTCATAAATCATTCTGATATGCTGATCTTTGTTCAGGAAGCATTTCTGATTATTACTAAACTTAAAAATAGTCATCAGTTGTTATGCTATATGGTGTATTTTAGCATGTCTAAATGCTGTTTTGGCCATTTAGCCTATCTATTATTAGTATCTTTTATTTAAGTTATTAAACTGAATGGTGCTACAGTAACCACAGATGTTGATGAATTGTTAGTTCTTTATGTAATAAATCAGTCTTTGAAAAGCGATTTGCTCTTTTGTCCTCAGCCTTTGGAGTTAATATGTGAAAAGGCCATCGCCACGTGTAACAGACCTCTGGGAGCAGGAGAGGCCCTGCGTCGGGTCATGGAGTGTCTCGCCTCTGGCATACTGCTTCCAGGTATGAACACGTCCAGAAAGAAGCAATAAAAATAAGTACCAAAACAGTTTGAAGTTCTGGAGAAGAGTTACAGATGGTTTTGTATTTGTAACAAAAAAAAATTGATGAGGCACTAACTCACTAACTGTAATGCTAACCTTTTTTTAATATTGAAAGATGTTGCTTATGCTCAAGGCTACATTTATTTGAAAAATACAGTGAAACAGTACTATTGTTAAAATAATACTACTTTTGCAGGTAATTTAGTTTTTTCTCTTGAAATAATTGCTAAAATAATATATTCAGATTTCAGAAGTGATAAACTGTTATCCATCTTTTTATCTTATATAATATAAAATGTTGAAACACGGCTTTTACCGGATTTGATTACAATTGTTGTTTTTTAAAGGGGACATCGGATGCAAAATCCACTTTTACATGGTGTTTGCATATAAATGTGTCTTAGCAGTGTGTGGACACAACCACCCTACAAGGATAAAATTATTTTCTTGAAACTTCAAAAAAACATAAACAGTCTTAATTATCAAGCCGTTTTGATTTTCTGTGCAGTATGATGTCATACTGCTCAGGCCCCGCCCACAACTGCTGATGGACTGTTCTGTATTAGCATATTTCATCCTCAGTAAGTTGTATGCTGTCTGCCGTTTTCTCCGCATTCAAGCAGCTGTAGCGAAAACAACGTCTCATAAGCAATGCAGGTGTTTTGTAGTTGGATGTAAAAGTAAACATAAGAGCCTTCATTTTCCCCTGACATCAGAGCCACTGAGGAAACAGTGGATTCGTTTTGTTTTTAATGGTAATGCACCACCGATTGCATAAAAAAAACAGGGATGAGCAGTAGCTCATTATCATTTAAAGAGACATGCACTGAAACGGGTCGCTGTAAACAGAGCTGTTTTTGACAATCTAAAAAGGTGTCGTTTTACACGACCATTGAGGAGTTTTAACTAAAGTACGGTGCAGACATTTCATGAAGACCCTAAATGAGCAAAATGGGCATCCGATGCATAAAATGCATAAAAAGTAAAATGCATAAAATTATCCATTGTATATTAATAACTCCCTGAAATCTTAACTGACTTTAAATAAGCCTTTCAAATATCTGAATATGCAAGATAAATGTGAATATGTCCTGTGCGATGACAGCGGCGGTGTCACTATCAGATCTGGGTTTCATTTGCAAAGCTCCAGTTCCTGTCTGAGGCCCAGAGGAATAATGGAACCTCATTTATCTGCTCTTGACATAACTAGTCCATCCCTCGCTACTCTTATACTCTTTTCTCAGTTATTCATTAATAATGAGATGTGGACATTAATATTTGATTGGCTTGCATGGGAAATAAGCCTCAGTGATATATACTTGTGTGAATATAAAAAATATATATTTATATTGTACCTTCAGGGCATAATTTGAACGTTAAATGTGCACTTAAAGGTTTAATTAAATCCTCACCTGCAGTGATGTGGAGTACCTCACTAAATAATGAAACACCACAGTTTCCAGTGACTCCACAGCTCTTGACTATATCCTTCTTGTCCACTGTGTAAATCATGTATTTTGTTAAATGTATTTCAGTGCGATCATTTTTGGTTTCCTCTCCAGGTGGACCAGGCCTGCATGATCCCTGTGAGAAGGAGCCGACGAACACCCTGTCAGCCATGACGGATGAGCAGGCGGAGGCCATCACGTACAACGCACAGGTACAAGCAGTGTGTTTGGGGGTTTGTGTGAGATGCAGGTGTCTGTGAGAAGAGGAGAGCGGTGCTGCTCTCAGCTGTGCTTATCTTATCTGTGCTGTCTAGATTGCTGCCATGTCTCTCTCACACACTCACTGGTCTTATCAGTGATTCTGGCCTGTATGTATGCAATATTCCTGTCAGCATTGAGGGATGTCACAGCCCTATATATTTACACTCTGTATAATTGATGGATTAGAACAAAAATCATTTTATTCTATTTTTATTTGTTTATTTTATGTTTTATTTGATCATTTGGACGAAACGGCCAGTATTGACAAGTAGGTTCAAACTGAGTACAGATCACTAATTTTTCTAAAGAAACATTGTACAACTTCTCTCTCACCTCCCCTGAGCCCATTAAGTTTTAACAGCGTGTCAGGAGTTTGGTGGGGGATAATTGAGAATGAATGGGGGAAAGTCAATGATGTCCAATCTTGATGACTGGTTATGTTTGACTGTGATTGGTTCATTTGATAAATTCCCTGAATCAGTCTGAATGAACAATATAATGGTGTTAATGTGAAGACTAATTTTAAAAAGTAAGTAAACAACTCACACACTTTGTCAAAATAAGACATGGCATGAAAACATAATCTGTTGGAGTTTTTAGTGAGTAATCATCTTGGTGAAATTTAAAGCAAATTTCGGTGTCTGTGACCAATATTTACCAAGGTCTGATGATCCGAAAAATAGTTAATGGTGAACTATTGAAAATAATAGCTGAGCATAAGTTGACAAATAACATATAATGTTTAAATTAGGGCTGGCAAACGATTAATCGCGATTAATCTGCATACAAAATAAAAGTTTGAGTTTGCCTAATATATGTGTGTGTACTGTGTGTAATTATTATGTATATATAAATACAAGCACATTCATGTATATATTTAATAGGGGTGGGAGGGGAAAAAAAAAAATTCTCTGATGCATCGTGATTCTCTCTTAAACGATTCTGAATCGATTCTGAGCTAGGTTTTTTTCCCGCATGTGGCACGTGTGGACGCTAGAGACGTAGTGGACTTCATTGCACAGAATTTGTGCTGTGAGAAGCAGCTTTAACACCAAACGCGGAAAGCGTTGCGCTGGCCACAACTATTTTGAACTGCGTGGCCTACGTGCCATTGTGCACATGCACTTTGGTCAACACAGAAACAAGCTGTCCTCATGCGACGCAAACAGTTGAAATGAACTGGTTTCATAGCGCAGCTCTTTCCGCGCTTAGTGTAAAGGCCGCTAGACAAGTGCGTATTGCTTGAGCATATTGTCAGAGTGTCTAATTTTAACCTTTGGTTAATTTTTATTTCAAAATCACAATTCCTCGCTTTCTAAAAAAAAATAAAAATCGTGGCAAAACATTACATTTAAATAGATTGATAAAATCAGAAAATATTTTAAAAACGTGTAAGTAAAATCAGAGATGGTGTTAAAACAGCACAGGAAACTAAAAGACAAACAGAACAATAGCACATTAAAATGGTATGATGTTATATCACTTGTAAAATCTTATTAAATATATTGTGAATGTTCCTTGTATCATCCAGGCCTAACCCTCATCCCGATAGAGCACCTTGATGATTTGCTCTCTAATGAGCGTGGGAAAATGATACGGCACCAGTCCGTGAATCTTCCTCCCTGCCCTGGGGACTGTGTGTGTGCTGCATCTCTGAGTAGATTTCTGTAGCGCTTTTCCTTTGAACACTCATGCAGTCGAGATCAGAATTGCAATGTGCCTAATTGTTTTGCAGCAGATCACACACACACGCACACCACTGAATCTAAGAACAAGTTTGATAGCTTAAAGGAGAAGTCCACTTCCAAAACAAAGATTCACATATAATGTTCTCACACTTGTCATCCAAGATGTTCATGTCTTTCTTTCTTCAGTCGTAAAGAAATTGTTTTTTGAGGAAAACATTTCAGCATTTTTCTCCATATAATGGACTGATATGGTGCCCCGATTTTGAACTTCCAAAATGCAGTTTAAGTACAGTTGTATTGTATTATTTTTATGAAAATAACCAATCGTTGCGCTAGATGAGACCCTTTTTTCTCGTCTGGAATCGTTTACAACTGCATTTGGGATCGTTTGAAGCCGCATTAAAACTGCGTTTTGGAAGTTCAAAGTTGGGGCACCATATTGGTCTATTATATGGGGAAAATGCAGAAATGTTTTCCTCAAAAACATAATTTCTTTACGACTGAATAAAGAAAGACATGAACATCTTGGATGACAAGGGGGTGAGTGCATTATACGTAAATCTTTGTTTTGGAAGTGGACTTCTTCTTTAACATTTATTAAATTGTATCATTTCCTTAAAGAAAAAAAACTGAACATCAGTATATGAGGTTTTGTGGAGAATAATTATTCATTATATATATTTATTTTATTCATCATCTACTTTAGTGAAGGTGCTGTGTTTAGGTTTATTGGAGATAATGCGGGTATAAATGAGGATTTGTTTTTACTGCAGTTTGCTGTAGTCATAAATGAGATGCATTGCAGCGATTTGCTGTAGTAACGCTTACCTGCAGAGATGCTGCATTCAAGAGAGAGTTTGTCATCACACATGAGACCGAAAGATACTTATTGATGCAATTTACTCAGTGATGAAGAGTTCATGAGTTCAAAACAAGCTGCGTGTGTAATCACTGAATTTAAAGGAAGGGAAAAGTAATTCTAGCTTCATCTAAATGCAGTTTTAGCTTATTAAATTGTTATTCGTAAAGCGTATTAAACTAAAATATCGCTTTAAACTTCAGGAACAATACAGTATGTGTTCACCAACGCTGAACTTGAAAAACAGAGGGTGAATAATTATGCATTCAACTTTAATGTAAGATGTTTGGGGTTTGTGTTTTGAAAAATTAAGCAAGGGCACATTGAATTGATCAGATCTGACATTTTTAACAGAAGAGTTTTATTACAAATAAGTGCTTTTATGTGAACTACTCATCCATCACTCAAGACTGGAGTAATGATGCTGAAAATTCAGCTTTGATCACAGGAGTAAATTACATTTTTACATTTTTAAATAATATTTGACAATATTACTGCCTTTACTGTATTTAATATCTTTATGGACTTGTTTAGAAAACATTACAGAATATTACCAACCCCAAACATTTTAAAGGTAGCTAATAAAATAATAATAATTATGATTATTGTTAAATATATAATAAACATTTCAATAATTTTAAAAAATTGTAAGTATGAATCTTTACAAACATCAAAAATGAATTGAAAAACCACTGGACTCTTCCAGAGAGAACAGCTTTGTTAATTATAATGTAAGCAATCTAGTTTTATCAGGTGACAAACCAACGAAGTAAACATGATGTAATACATTTAGTTCATCTAGAGTCAAAGTTTGTGTATGGAGCAATGTTAAATAGTCTTCACAGTTCACACAGATGGTCTGATTACTGTAATTAAAGGTGTTTCCCAAAATGGGCTGGCAAATCTCTTCTACAGATACTTTTGGAACCCAACCTTATGTAGTCTCGTAATGGGCTATAACTAAAGTAAACTGCTTTGTCAATATCTGCTGAGATGAGTTAATGTGAGTTAGTTGTAGCATGAATTATTTGTGAGGCAGTCTGTCCCCCATAATTCGTCTGAACGCGGTGATTCAGTGCCGATGTTCCACATCTACAGGCGGTCTGTGGGCTCAAGCAGAGAGTTATTGCTTTATTATTAAAAAATAAGCGTGTGGGTGTTTCTTCAGGGTACGTTTTTTTTTTTTTTTTTTTTTTTTTCAGGTGCAGATAATTTAGGTTTGCACTGTGATGACTTTGACACTTTTTTTTTAATGTGTGTTTCAGCATGCTCTGCGGCTCATGGCGTTCGGGCAGATCTATAAGGTCTTGGAAATGGAGCCTCTCCCCTCAAGTAAACCTTCTCAGAAATTCCCCTGGTCAGATAAAGAAGGTGAGCACACACAAGAAGTTCATTACTTAAAGGATTAGTTCACTTCCAGAATAAAAATGTCCTAATTTACTCACCTTCATCCAACATCCAAGATGTTCATGTCTTTCTTTCTTCAGTCGAAAAGAAATTAAGGTTTGTGAGGAAAACATTCCAGGATTTTTCTCCATGTAGTGGACTTCAGTGGTGGCTAATGCGTTGAAATTGCAGTGCCCTACACTATCCCAGCTGAGGAATAAATGTTGTATCTAGTGAAACGACTGCTCATTTTCTAAAAAAAAAAAAAATACAATTTTTTTGAAAATTTTAAAAACATTTTAACCACAAATGCTCGTCTTGCACTAGCCCTTTACAAAAAAAAGGAAAAACAACGCCTTTCACTACCTTTTTGAACCGGAATACACAGATGAAGAACTAACCAAATTTCCATCATGATTACGTAATGCGTGAAGTCTTAGACATGCATCACAGAGCTAGTGCAAGATGAGCATTTGTGGTTAAAATGTTTTTAAAAATTTTTAAGAAAATAACAGATTGTTTCACTAAATAAGACCCTTATTCCTTTGCTGGGATCGTGTAGAGCCATTTGAAGCTGGATTGACACTGCATTTTGGACCTTCAACCCGTTGATCCCCATTCCCAATCCCTGTAATTTTTTTTTTTTTGATATTTAAACATTTAAAGTAGGGATGCACCGAATTTTCGGCTGCTGAAAATTATCGGCCGAAAATTTTAGGTTTTTGGCCGAAAGAGCCAAACATAAACATAAAATATATAATGTATAGGTCTATATATATTGAATAATTAGTTAAAAAAGTTATAATATTTTTATTGGCTTGTGTTTTTTTAGTATCATTCACATTATTGAGTCAAATTAAAATATCTTACACAATTACTTTATTTTATAAAATAGTAAATAATTATTACAAAGCATTTTCGGGTTCGGTTTTCGGCCAAGTGCATCCAGAATTTTCGGTTTCGGCCCAAAATTTTCATTTCGGTACATCCCTGATTTAAAGTCTAATTTAAAGGAGAAGTCCACTTCCAGAACAACAATTTACAGATAATGTATTCACCCTCTTGTCATCCAAGATGTTCGTCTTTCTTTTTTCAGTCGTAAAGAAATTATGTTTTTTGAAGAAAACATTGCTGCATTTTTCTCCATATAATGGACTGATATGGTGCCCCGATTTTGAACTTCCAAAATGCAGTTTAGATGCGGCCTTAAATGATCCCAGCTGAGGAAGAAGGGTCTTATCTAGCATAACAATCAGTTATTTTCATAAAAAATACAATTTAAATACTTTTTAATATCAAACGCTCGTCTTACTTTTCTCTCCCTGAACTCTGTGTATTCTGACTCAAGACAGTTAGGGTATGTCGAAAAACTCCAATCGTATTTTCTCCCTCAACTTCAAAAATCATTTCAAAATCATCCTACATCGCTGCAGAAATTCTGACCCAGTCCTTGCAAAGTGAACATGCAAAGAAGGTCAATCACCCTTATCAAAAAAGGTAAAAGGGTGATATAGGGTGATTTTGAAGTTGAGGGAGAACATGAGATGGGAGTTTTTCCAACATACCCTAATTGTCATGAACCGGAAAAAAAACAGAGGTCGGGATAAGCAAGACAAGACGAGCGTTTGACATTAAAAAGTATATAAATTGGATTATTTTTATAAAAAAAATAACCGATCGTTCCGCTAGATAAGAACCTTCTTCCTCAGCTGGGATCGTTTACAACCGGATCCTAATTTGCCTGACAACAGCAACTCTGACTCAGTGATTGGTGTGAGTTTAGGGGTGGGGCTATCTGATTGTCCAATCAAAATAAGAGAGGAGAAGTGTTTGGGAAACTTGTCTGAAAACAGTCATTATTTTTGTCCATTTAGTACTGTTGAAATTACATACTGTAGATTATTCAGAAATTTTACACACTGACATACTGCTATGAGTCTGTTTTTGATATATTTTAGTAATTGTAGGTATGTTTTTATCAGCATGTTAACTCTGCTCTTTTGTATCAGGTCTAGGGCTGAAGAGACCTTATGAAGATGGTATGCTGGATGACAAAGACCTCATCAAGAAGATGAAACGCAACCTGAGAAAAGGTCGGTCTACAGACAGATATATTTGTTAAAGGAATAGTTCACTCAAAAATGAAAATTCTGTCATTAATTACACACCTTCATGTCGTTCCAAACCCGTAAGACCTTCGTTCGGAACACAAGTTAAGATATTTCTGATGAAATTCGAGAGCTTTCTGGCCCTGCATAAACAGCAACGCAACTGACATGTTCATGGCCCAGAAAGGTAGTAAGGACATCGTTAAAATAGTCCAAGTTGCGTCAGTGGTTCAACCATAATGTTATGAAACTATGAGAATACTTTTGTGTGCAAAGAAAACAAAAATAACAACTTTATTGCGGTGTCCTCTCCTGTTTTAAACCAGCAAGGAAACGCTGATGCAGCAACCTTCTTCCTTCAGCCGTTCCTTCTTCATTATGGCCCTGTTTGGCCTTAAAAAATGTTTGTTCTCTTTCTAAAATGATTAAAGAACGACACGTCTCATCTTTCCTAATCCCTGTCCTTTTTCTGCTAATCTCTCACCTTCTTTCTCTTCGGTAAACTGTCCAGGACTCTTTTATTTGCTGGCGTCTCTTCTCTCTCACTGCTCATCCTGCTGCGCTTCCATCTCTCGCTCGCTCGTACAGGAAGCAGACAACCGTTGGGAAATCAATGGCATTGATTCTTAATTTCTCTTGGAGCCGCGCTGCTGTCCCCAGCCTGCGCTCCTCGCCGGACTCAAATAAATCGCTTTGAAAGCAGCAGAATTTCGCAATTAGCCAGCTGATGGAACGAAGGGATCGTAGAAAGTTAGAAGATGAGCTGTGTGTATAAGGAGCGCTTCCTTTTCGCTGTAATCGCTAACGTTTATTTCTGTTCTCTTTCCCTTCCAGCAGTTCTTGACAGTAAAGCAATAGACTCAAACCAACCCATGAACGCTCTGATGCGCTTGAACCAGATCCGGCCGGGGCTGCAGTATAAACTGCTGTCTCAGTCAGGTCCGGTTCACGCCCCCGTCTTCACCATGTCTGTAGACGTCGACGGCACTGTTTACGAAGCCTCTGGCTCCTCTAAGAAGACCGCCAAGCTGCACGTGGCTGTAAAGGTACACCAGTTGTATGTGATTAGAGGGCTGACCATTACATAAGGTGTTAAAGGGTTAATTCATCCACAGATGTGTCATTATTTACTCACACTTGTCTTGAAACCCGTATAAGGAGAAATTGGACAAAATGTCTGAGCTGCTCGCTTCCATGCATTGAAAGTCAACTTTGACTAGGGGCTGTCAAGCATTAAAAAAAAGCACTATAAAAGAAATCCATATGACCCGTGTGCTGTATTTTAAATGCTTTGAAGCCTCCTGATACTGAAACTTTACACATTTGTATGGAAGAGAGCAGCTTGGACATTTTGCCTAATTTCTTCTGTGTTCTACAGAATAAATAAAGTCATACGAGTTTCAGAAAACTGGGTGAGGGTGAGTAAATAATAACAGAGCTTTTTTTATGCTGGGATGAACTATTCCTTTAACAGTATGTACTTGAAGGCACAGTGTTGATGCGAGTGACCTGAGTTCAAGAATGGCTTGCATAATTACCAGATCATCTTGACCCCTTTTTTCCTCTGCATTTTAAGTTTCATTAAAAAGTTTGATTTAGATTTAGTGCTTCAGCTAACAACTCTTTTATTGGTCTTGATTTTGATTTCAATTAAACTGGTTAATCATAAATAAAGAAGCCAACAGTTATTGGTCATTTTGTTAAAAAAAAAAAAGTTTTTATACATATTATTGCTAAATAAAATCATTGAAATACATAATAAATATTCCTACTGTAATATTGCACTGTTCAGTGAAAAACTAAATCGTATTTTAGTCTAATAATAATAATAATGATGATTATGATGATATTTATTATTATTATTATTATTAATATTATTATTATTATTATTATTATTATTATTATTATTATTATTATAATAATATAGCTATTATGTAATAGTGATTTAATTAAAAAATATTAAAATAAATTAAAAGTGGTGTATAGGCAGAAAAGTAATAATTTAGATTCAATGCTTCAGCTAGCAACTTTTTTATTGGTCTTGATTTTGGTTTCAATTAAATTGATTACTCATAAAGAAGCAAACACTGTTTTTACTGATTATTGAAAATGATTGTTTTTTTAATTATTATTGCTAAAAAAAAATAAATATGAATGAAATGAAATTTTACTATTGTAATCTTGGACTGTAAAGTAAAAATAGTGTTTTAGTATAATATTAATAATAATAATACTAATAATAATGTATTATTATTATTGTTATTATTATTA